>NW_025813762.1:0-15000 GCF_021917145.1 Hypomesus transpacificus | reverse complement strand
CCACTCACGCAAATTAAATAACTTGTGATCGATGCGCTGTATCCATCTAACGATCGCATCGCTCCCGCCTAAGCCTGATGTACAAATCCCTTTTAATATCGTACAGGCAGAGAGGAAAGTGTCGCATAGGCGTTGGTGCTCTCGTAGATAAGCAGGTACGGCGGGGTGAGAGTTTAAAAGGATAGCGAAATCGCCTTCCTTTTGCTTTCAACTGAATGGCATCTCGGATAAGCAGCGAGCAGTGATTTATTTACAAATGTGCTCGAAACCCATGTGAAGGTAATTGCACAATTTCACAACCCTTCGCCTTTTCCGATACAAAGACATATGCAAACACCCAAGGTGAATGAATAAACAGGACACACACACACGCTCGCGCTCCTGAACACGCATGCACGCACATTAGCACACCTGGTGGCTTGACATTTGGCTGGTGGACTAAGTGTTGTTCATGGTTAATTGTACAGATTGTGACAGAAAAACAAATCAGAGGAGACACAAAGAGCATATGCTGTTAACCAGTGTTGGTCTTGTTTTTCAACCTCCAGAGACCACGCAAACACACACACACACACACTCCGTCCTGGTCATTAACATCCTTGCATCTGGCTGACACAACGTGAGGCGAGTCCTCATTGCGATCGAACTGCGCCAGGACCTTTGATTTAGCTTGAGCTGTAAATGTGACTCTGTACTGGCCCTGCCCTTCTTCCAATTGATTGGCTGCTCTCATAGGTGGGGTGAGAGCAAGCTGCAGAAGCATGCATGCTAAAGAATGTATGGCTTTCCCATCGAGACTGGAGCCTTGAGTATCGAACCCTCTCCACCTTTCAATCTTCACACATCATTGTTCTGTCGATGAGGATATCCTTAAATGACTCCACAACAGACCGCTGGCTGCCATGCAGACAGATATTCACTACGCCGCACAATGCATGTTTGCATTTTAATGAAACACGATGATGCGGTCGTGGCCAATGCAATAAGGAACACCATTGTTTATAGAAATGAAATCTTGCTGTGTATTTCTGCCTATAGGGCATGGCTAATTTGACAGAGATTCCTAAAATATACAGAGAGCTTTACCGAGAGCGGACTGCCATCACCAGTGTTGGCGATGGGGCCATTGCTCATGGTAACAAATGCGCAGTGGGAATGATGAATCTTCTGCTCTTTCCAAAGCACTTGGGGCCGGTCGGCACCAAAGAAGCTACGTGTTGTTGACTGTCTAGCAACTAGCTGCATGCGAGTGGAAGACAGAGAAAAGCCGACGAGAGAAGAGAGGGACAACAAGGGGAGAATCGAGAGAGGGGAGGGGGAGAGGAGCGAGAGAAAGAGGGGAGAATCGAGAGAGGGGAGGGGGAGAGGAGCGAGAGAAAGAGGGGAGAATCGAGAGAGGGAAGGGGGAGAGGAGCGAGAGAAAGAGGGGAGAATCGAGAGAGAGAGGGGGAGAGGAGCGAGAGAAAGAGGGGAGAATCGAGAGAGGGAAGGGGGAGAGGAGCGAGAGAAAGAGGGGAGAATCGAGAGAGGGAAGGGGGAGAGGAGCGAGAGAAAGAGGGGAGAATCGAGAGAGGGGAGGGGGAGAGGAGCGAGAGAAAGAGGGGAGAATCGAGAGAGGGAAGGGGGAGAGGAGCGAGAGAAAGAGGGGAGAATCGAGAGAGGGGAGGGGGAGAGGAGCGAGAGAAAGAGGGGAGAATCGAGAGAGGGAAGGGGGAGAGGAGCGAGAGAAAGAGGGGAGAATCGAGAGAGGGAAGGGGGAGAGGAGCGAGAGAAAGAGGGGAGAATCGAGAGAGAGAGGGGAGAGGGAGGACGAGGAGAGGAATAGGAGAGAGGGAGAAGGAGGGGAGAGGTGGGCCAACAGGGAGAGAGAGAACGAGGGCGAAGGAGGAGAGAAGGAGAAAGCATGGTCATATGCACAGGAGGATTGCTTTCTGTTGAACCCCCCCTCACCCCCCCCCCCTCTCCCCCCGGCCTGGTATTACCATATCATGGGAACGATCCATCAATCCGTAGGGGTAAATTGTACACGCCATTTCAGGGCTACCACCGCGATCTGTACATTCGTAATGAGATCGTGAGTGTGACTGAGCTGGTGGATAATGCATACTCCAGTCGTCTACGCGTACGGCATGTGCCCTTATTAGAGTCGAGAGAGAGCGTGCGTGTGCGCAC
Organism: Hypomesus transpacificus; assembly: GCF_021917145.1. Lineage (NCBI taxonomy): Eukaryota > Metazoa > Chordata > Actinopteri > Osmeriformes > Osmeridae > Hypomesus > Hypomesus transpacificus. Next base: position 12,828 of record NW_025813762.1, on the reverse strand, counting down.
ATACAGTGGCGAGGCCCCGCATTCCTCTCCTCGCCCTTCTACACGCGCTCTCTCCCGCCTGTCGGTGTCTCTGTATCTCCCCTCGGCGATTCCCTCCGAGGTGCGAGCTTCACCTTTTCATGGGGGTTGTTAGCGGGGGAGAAACATGGCTTGGGCGCGTGCAGCTGACATTAAAGGACCGCTCGTCTGGCATTTTAGCTTGTTTCCATCTCGTAGTTTAGCACAGTCGACACGGTATGTAAATGACTTGAAGGTTTCCCCCTTCCCGCGTGCACCTTCTCCGCAGCGCAACAATGAAACGCGTAAACCCGTTTGCTGCTTTCACCCCGGCGACTGGGGGGGGTTTCAATGGGACCGACAGACTGACCAAAGCGCACATGCAGGCTCAGGCACACACGCACTGATTGGCTGTTTCTCATAGCCGTCTAACAGACGTTGGGGTTTTGATGCTTGCTGTGTGGAACGTTCCTGCAGCGGTGTGGCGCGGGAGATTCAAACCCGAGATGAGTCTGTTTTTGGGAGGACGATGCTCGCAGCTAGCCTGCGTTATAGCTACAGTAGTGTGTGGTTGGTGTGTGTGTGTGTGGTGTGTGTGTGTGCATAGTATGGCTGTCATGTCACGACTGTAGAGCCAGCCTCCAGCCTACTCAGTTTCAGCAGGGGTTCTCTGGTACAAGGATAAATACATGAAATGTTGTGGCAGCTTTTGTGTTTTTCTAGCGCTGACTTGATAGGTAATTAATAGCAGATTGACAAGAAGTCTCTGTGGCCGTTGTTTGTGTGTGTGTATGTGTGTGTGCGTGGGTGTGTGTGTGTGTGTGTGTGTGTGGGGGGTGTCTCCTCAGATGTCACGCTTGTGTTCCTGCAATTACAAGTCGAACTTTCATCACAGGCAGGTTGGTTTCTGGTTTATTGCGACAGTGACAATACCTACCTTACAGTTTTTTTTCCCACCAACTCCTCCCTTTCCATCAAAGATAATTCCAGACAGCATTAGCTTTCATTAGAAGGAAAATAAAGCAGCCAGCTGAGGATCTGACATAAGTGGCCGGCAATCTTAAATCTAAAATAAAGAATATTGTTCGGGTTGACTTTTTACGGTGCATCTTGCCATTTGCCTAATTTACATGTATAGCACCCACGTACCCATTAACATGTGCGCCCCAGTGTACGTGAGCGAACGAGCCGTGTGAATCCCGAGTGCGTGTGCATCCCCGTTCTTAATTACCGGCGTGCTGATGGGGATTTGAGCTCGTCAGTTCTCACGGCACGGAGAACACGAATTAGTGTGCTGCGAGAGAGACTGAAGCCGTCTCTCACCCACGTCGAGAATGCTCTGACGAAGGACGACACTTTGGGTTTTTTGCCTCCTTGTATGTCTTCATATCAGTTAGCGGTAGCGGTGTCTAGCTACCGCAGTGTTACCGTAGAGTGGGTATCACTCACATTTATTACAGCTGAGAATTCACTTTCGTGTTGCCGAATCTGTGCCCTGTGAATGTTTAATGGTGCGCCTAGTTTGACTGAGAGCAGTAGAGTTGAGTTATAGTGTGTATTTTAGCTTTATGTCACAGTTCACCTTTTTATTGTTGAGCTAAGGAGGTAATGTGAATGTCTTACTTTTGATGAAAGGGAATGTCTTTGGACTCTAGCATGGTTATTTCTCCCTCAGATGGTTTCTAAATGTTCTAAATGGTAGCCAGGGCTTGCCTTTATTCTCATAATATACTCTAGAATGTTCTTACTGTCATTAGCTTACACAAAGCAGTAGCCATCTTGAAATGAGTGTCTGCAGGTTGGACTAGGATAGGACCTATTAAAGTTATGAAAATGCGAACGTTTGTGAGAACGCACACTCAGAAAATTAAATCTCTATACTGTTGTACTAAGCGATTCTGTGGCTCTGAATGTTAAACGCTTCTGCCAAGCCCAGTGTCAAAATGAATCTGCTTGGAGAAGTAGAAGGTCTTGAACTATTTATGAATTAGCTCATTTTAAGCTATTGCTCTGAGTCCATTCTGACTTGAATAGCTTCTGGAGGCTGGGCTAGCTTCATGCTTCTTTGAACACACGGAGTTCAAAGCGCTAAACGTTCTTCTGATTCAAGTATATTTGACCTGTAATATCCTGGCTGGAAGACTAAAATATTAGGCCTCCATGTTAAGCAGTAATGACCAACAAATACTACATTTGATCACTGAAGTCATAACAAGATTTAAAATAATACTCAATTTCCCCCCCAAATGTTTTGACCATACCACTTATCATAACATTTTAGTCTAATGTCCATGCTTTCACTGCTGTGTGAGTCAAAGTAATACAATACAGCTTCTCGCTTGCATGACCTTGGCTTGAAAAGCTTTTAGTAATTCAGTGTGCCTGTTTTACGCCCGAGTAAAGACAGACAAGCATGTGAATGACAGATGACACATCATCTATCACTGTCAAGCCTGACACCGAGGAGGAAATAACTGTCTGGCCAGGCCGTGTCACTTCCTGTGCCCTGCTATTCTACCTATTACAAAAGAAAGAAGCCATAGATGGTCTGCTGGAGATACCGTGGTCAGACATGCGTCGACATGCAATTACACCGGGGACTGAAGAGCAGACGCATCGAATATTTTCAGGAATGGATGCATGACTGGAAAGAGATGTGTTTATGCTCGCATTTTGCACTCTTTTTCGGTTGCAATATGCTTGTGTGTGTGCATGCACGTGTGTGTGTGGGAGAGCGTGTGTGCGTGTGTGTGGGACTCCATACTTCCGCACTATTGAGTTCTAGCCCCTGGATTCGGGGCCCCCATGCAGTCACCCTGATTGAGTTCCTTGCTCTCTCTGCAGGGGTTCTGGAATGCCCTGCCTCACCCCAGATCGAGGCCTTAGACCTGGGTCAGATTCCCGGAGCGCTGGGCCCCCAGGCGGCCCCGGCCCCAACCCCGTCACACGGCACCGAGCCACAGATGCATGCATTACCCATGATCCAGGATTTGAAAGTCTTCCACCGTTTAATGCTCCCCGACTCTGGCTGTGTCTGATCAGCTTTTACCTGCACGAAAGCAATCTCCCATCTTCCAACACACGTCATATACACACACACGCGCTCTCACACACACACACAGGCACACACTCAGCAGTGTACAGCTCAGTGCAAAACTCTGTGGTGCAGGAGCTTCGGGGTCCCGATTGATTCTCTCTCTTTTGATGTACCGTTGTTGTCAATGCTAACCAAATCGCCCCCTGTGCATGAAAGGCCCCCATTTCCCACTGTCTCCAAAGCCCAGAGTATCCTTCCTTCCCCACCACCATTTATAGCCATTCATAAAGGTGTTAGAGCACACGCAAACACTTACCGCTGCCTCGCGCTCTCTGTCATCTGCTTTTCGCTGTCTTCTGTTTACCTTTTTGAAGGAGTTCCATCTCTCCTGTCATACATTCTCTCCTCCTCCGGGCCCTTAGTTTCCCCTATCAGCTCGTCGTTGGAGACAAAGCTCTCAAAGCTTGGAACCATTTGTGTGTGTTTCTTGGGGTGACACACATTCATGTGTGTCTTTGTTCCTGTCAGCTGGATCGGGCAGGCATATCACTCATCTGTTGCACGATGACTCAACTTTCAAATCCCAGCCTTTTCTGTTTGGTAATGACCATGGCCATTGCGCGGCTTCAACAGCCAGGCGGATTTCCATTTTTTTCTCGGCAACTACGAAGGTGCGTGTGTGTGTGTGTGTGTGTAAACACCCGTCTTTCTGTGTCTGTGTTTGTGTGGGCTTTTGGGTCTGGGTTCAAAGTGCGCTTTAAGAATGGTCCAGGAAATGTGTGAACCATTCCAGGCCGTGGTATGATGCTTCATTTAGGTTTTATAATGAGACACAGTGTAAGAAGGCTGACCTCCCAACCAGCTTGCTCTGGTCATTCATCATCCCAGCCACACGCTGACAGGACAATTCAGCACACTGCCCTCTGCTGGACGCATTCTCACAATGCACAAGGGAGTGCATTCGTGGGTGGGGATGTGTGTGTGTGTGTGTGAGTGTGTGTGTGAAGTTGTTTGACATGTGGGTGTGTGTTTTCTATATGACACGTAACATGATATATTAATATGATATTAATTAATTCATTTAGTTTTTAGCTTTTTAATCCTGTTCTTTGTCTCGGAAAGCCTTCTGATAATCTTATGGTAAACTAGAAGGAGAATATTACAATAATTCACACTAAGAATTCACACCTTAGCTTTCCATCTTTCTAGCCTGGATTTAGTCACCACACGGTATAACAGTAAATTATTGCTAAACCATGCACAACTGGGTGTTTGATATCAAGGCCAAGCCTATTATCTCAGTGTTTGCTGTCTATACTGGTTTCTGATAAGTGTTTTTATATATTTTTTTTAATTGTGACTCAGATTGTGCCTGATTTCCCTTTGTATGGTAACGCTGGAAAGATGAAGCTCGATAACGATGTTTGTCTGTGCTTCAGAACACACACCAAACCCCTCAGCTCCCTTGAGCAAATACTATTTTGTAGATGTCATGTACTGCGTTTGCGTTTGTTTTGTTGGGGATGTTTCGAATCTAGCTTTGTCTTCAGATATAAAATACTGGAGGGGAGAGGCGAAAAGGCTGATCAAAATGAAGGCTCAGCAAATCAAATAAGTTGGGGATTTGGTATTCATTGTTTTTCTGCTTTGTTTGCATCACAATCAGCAGAGGGGGGAATGCTATGCTTCGTCCAGAAAATCTTCTTCAACGAGAAGTGTCTGGGAGGAAGAACCAAAGTAAATTGCTTTTCTTCCTCATGCTTTGTAAAGAGAGGGAGGTTGAGTTCCCAGTGAAACGAGGAAAAATAAAAGAATCTAAACTGGTTGTGTGACGGTATTGGCATGATGTTAGGAACTGATCTGACATTTAGATTGGGTAGCTTTCTGCCCTTCCTTGGGCAGTTTATTAGATGCTGATGGGCTTCACATTTGGACCTCTCAAATCTTCACATGTGGACCTCTCAAATACACAGTTCCACCTTTCGGTACTTGAGGCCTTAAATGTGATTTTTCTCCCGGTAAGTTTTATTATTCCTTTCTCATGCCCTCCCTCCCTCCCTCCCTCCAGTGGGGAGGCTGCAGGCTACCAGCGTGTTCTTCAGGTGGACCTGGAGGTGAACGGGTTGCTGGTGCCCCTGGGCAGCAGGGTGGTGTCCTGGCAGGTGGAGTACCCCCTGTCCCACTCCCTCACGGACGAGGTGCAGACCCTCATCCGCCTGGCGCCGCAGGACATGGGAGGCATCGTGCCCCTGGCCATGGTGAGTGGGGAGAGAGAGAGAGTGAACTGAATATAGAATGAGCGAAAAGTGCGTGTCTGTTTCTAGCGTGTGTCACAATGTGTGTGTGTGAGTGTGTCTGGGTGTTGTTTTTGTCTATCTGTGAATCACAATATAAGTGTGTGTCGGTGTGTGTCACATGACTCGATCCACTCCTCGGGAAGCTACATTTCTAAAACAGGAACAAAGACAACACCTCCTTTTGTACATTGGAAACGCGTGTCGACTCTCGGCCGAGCACTTTGATGTCTTTGTTTCTGCAGAGTCTGGGATGTTTAACAAAAGAAAGTCATGTTTTCCCACATAAATAAAGATAAAAGACTATTTGAAATTCTGGGCGACTTCCTGTTTTGCTGTTGATTGCTTGGCAGGAGTGACATTTTTAGATGAAGGCGGCTGCGTTTGGTTGAGTGAGTTGAGGTGCCGAGTTCAAAGTCCAGTGAGGTTCACTTGGATTAAACACCAAGCGTGCGCTACTTTAATTAGCTGTCATTTGATTAAAAGTACTCTTCTTGATTGAGAAGCTAATTGATTTTGGAAACCAGGATAATCCTCCTAAAAAATTTCGATCGCGCTGCTTCTGGATCTGAGGAACAATGGTATTATAATAATGAATATGTCTTTATGATTACGCTTTTTAAACAGTTTTCACAAAGTGTTCCGGTCTTTGTAATGGAAGAAAATCTTAATGCTTTTACTAGTAAATGTTTTAGAGAATGTGTCATTAATGGACAATTTGGGAATCCGATTACCTCTAAGCATGTTTAACAATGTAAAGGTTACAGGTTCTCCTTCTCTAACAGCATAACCACTTTGTGATGCCCCCAACCTGAGTTCAAAGTTACATGAGTGTGGGTTGAGTACATCAGTAGATCAAGATTTCAAGGGTGAAATGTTGATCGCTGAAGTGTCAGCCAAGCAGATTTAGAGTGCCTTCAGGAGAGGAAGATGGATCTGTTTGTGACTGGTGCGTCGCCAGTTCCGTTGCAGCTCACTCAGCCTGGGGCCTGGTCGGACCACGCCTCTCCTATTAGAGGCATCTCTTAATGTACAAAGCATTCAAACACTCTCCAAAAATGGCGACTGCGTGAAAGCTGCCAATCATGTGTCGACGTGATGTGAATCATTTCCAACAATCATCCCAGGCATGGGGCGATGCCTCCACATGGAAGAACAGGGATGAGGCTTGGGTGTTCACGCTGTGCCACAGTCATCCAGGAGAGATGGAAGATCTAGAGAGAGCATCACCACCATTCCACTCAGATGGACCAGAAGGGAGGCGTACGCAGCCGGGCGCCAATCATCGCCAGCATTCTGCGCAGCTTCCCCCTGCGTGACTCTCAAGAGAAACATGGACCCTGCTCCCGGTGGCTCCTCTCTCTCCCTCATGTTCTTCTCTATCTCTTGTTTTATTCTCTCTCTCTCTCTGTGTGTTTTACGACTCGTCGGTCCGACAAGTGAAGAAGCAGCCTCCTGCCGGCTCACGTCCGGCGGAACATTTGAAGAAACCCGCTCCGCTAACGGCGCTATCCGTTTACGAGAGGGCGTAAGGGTGACGGAGAACTAGAGGGAGAGGAGATGTGAAATGAGGGGGAGGGAAGAAGAAAGAAAAAAAAGCTTCGTCAAAACTCCTAATGAGAGACGGAGAGAAAGGAGAGAGTGCTGTAAATGTACAGAAGATTTGTCCGTATAAGACACGGGTCTTATGAGCTGCATTCCTCACATGAATATTTGATCTCTCCTTTCCCCCAGCCTCCTGTCTCTCTTCTCTCATTAGAGGAGACAGTCAGGGTGGCCCCTACAGCTCATGTCAAACACTATCATTAGCATTGTATCTATAGCCTCTGAGCATTCTTTTACTCCAAAGATTAGCATTTAGCTCTTACAGTCCCATAACATTCCAGTCCCAGACGTTGGCACGGCGCTAAACTCAACGCCACGATCGTGAAGGGTTCGCTCGACCGTCTTGTGTTTCGTGCGCCGCGCCGCTCGCGAGATGTATCGACAGTTGCGCCGTGTGGACAAACAAACGATCCTTCCGATGTCAACATGTTTTCCTCAGAGAGACGGGAGAGATAAGTCAAAACGGGGGAAAAAGCTGTCCCTGTATCAGTGATTTATACACACAACAATCACATGATCAGACCAGCCAGCGATAGCAGCCAGGCCATCGCTCAGCCTGTCCCTGCTGTCAGAAAGTGTGTTTGGAGAAGCCGTAGCGCCGCGCTAAGAACTAGCAAAGGGAGGCTATTATCTAGCCTGCTAAGAATCTTCCAAGCTGCTGTCATCATGCACAGTAATGTTTTAATATCCCTTTAAGCGTAACCGAGTCCTCTGGTAGATATGTGAAATTCTGATGACGCTGTTCTGTTATTCTGGTGTGAAGGGGGCCAGGGTTAGTTCAGTTTTTTCATTCTCTATCTGTCTCCCTCATTCTGTCTCTCTGTGGATTATTCGTTTTAAAACAGTAAAGTTTGTCTGTACAGGCAAATCATCAGTGAAAGTCAAATCTTTCTCAATCCCTTTTTCAATTTTACTCGGTGAGGATTCGTTTAGTCAAGAAAGCTTGGGTGTCCTCTCTCATTCTCTCTCTCACGTTCTCTCTTTCTCTAACCCTCTGCAACATCTGTTTCATTTTTTTTGTACATTTCAGTTTCATTTTAGTTTGTTTGTTTATCGTTTTCTTTTCTTCTGTCTCTTCTGTCAGAGCGTGTTGGGGGAGCAGCGTAGCCAGAGCAAGACCCCAATGTAGTCAAGGACCCTAACTCACAATAGCCTAGTCCAATCAACATGCCTGCAGTTAACAGCTGGGTCCTTCCTAGGTGAAAATACTTTTTTTAGGGTTATTGACTTGACATTTAGTTTGTAACAAAAATCCTTTGGAGAGTCGAGGGAGGAAAAAACAGCACTTAATATTTAATCTCTACCTGGAATCTGAGCCAACAGACACGTGATAATGGAGAAAGCCAACAAAGAACCGACAGATTGTCAAGCCAACAACTTGTGTAATAAATCAATATCTAATTATTGAGGAGGGTATAAATCACATTTAGTCCTTATGAAATAATCAATAATGGTATTTACTACCTCTGAGGATGGCAGAATGCTTCCCAAAAAGAAATCTTTATTTGCTAACACACTGAAATCCCCAGTGTTGCTTCTAAGCAGCAAAGTGTTCCTCGTACTATACGTAACCCAGGTGATGTGATGGTGTGCAGCAACTTTTGGACTGTAATCTTTTTCTGCTCTCGCAGCTTTCTGACAGAACAGTGCAAAATGCTAACCCTCTTCTGGTTTGGCGTAAGCCAGTGAAGGGTATCTCTCTCAGGGAAAGGGGGTTCTTTGGATTTCCTGATTTCCTGGGGGATATCTCTGTAGGATCCGCAATTGACAGGATGAGTGCGTGAGTGTTGGAAGGTGGGACATCGTTCTTGATAACCGATATGAAGTGCCGTCGAAAGTTGAACTTCCTGTTCTCACACAGTATTCCTCTCAGTGAGTCAGCATAACTACTACATAAACCGTGGCCAAACTCAAGCCCTCCATGGGCTGAAACATTTGATGAAAAATTCAAGGCTGTTCACAGGGTTCGGCTCAACAGGATTTCTGGGTGTTGGGAGAACTTTGTAGAGCATGAGGTCCACTCATGATTCTCATACCACCGTCGGACAAAGCAAGCCTCGTACTGCGGCTGTCCGTTCACCTCCGCCTCGCGGCGCCCCCCCCCCCCCCCGGCTCTCCCCCTGGGAACCTTTGGCACTGGAGACACGGTTGAGGTGGGGGAGAATTAGCTGGGTGAACGCAGTGTACCAGACAGTAATGGGGTGTGTCGAGGACAGAACCAACTCAACACAACTTGGGCCTACCTTACTGCTCGGGGTCCCTGATCCGTTTTTGTGTTACCTCAGGTTCAGCACGTGTTTCCACATCAAGTCTCCGTAACTTGTAATCCCCAGAGCTACTTTTAAAGGGACTCACAATGTTCCTTCAGGCCCACTGTTTCTCCTGCAAATGGTAAGGGCTCTGCTCGAAAGGCTACCTGTTAACAGTTGACTCGTTTTTTCTTCGTCTCCCTGACTCTCCTGATTCACACCGATCTCGAGGCCAGCAACTGTTGGTGTGAGTTCGAGTGTGTGTACATTCGTGTCTATCTATAAGCAGTGTGTTGCTTCTATTTCACCATTTCAGGCCATAGCGCAAAGGCCATTGTCGACATCAAATGTTTTGTGTGTGTATTTCTGTGTGTGTGTGTGTTGAAGAGATATACAGAAAGGTAGAGACAGACATATGGGTTTGGTGTGAGATAGTGGGCTGGAGTTTACTGCACCTTTTTCACGGTTTGTCCTTGAGCCCGACTCTCTGTGCTACACAACCATCGTGGGTGTTTATATACTCTACGTACCAATCATCTCCCCATATCAGCCTCTATAACACACATCCGGCCTCCCGTCGCACACTGCCCACCCCATACAGGACGCGTAATGGCCTTTTATCGATTCCCTCCCTCCCTCCCTCTCACTTTCCCCCCTACCTTTAGCTCTGTCTGTCCTCGCCGTGTTGTGAAGAGGCCGGGAAGATCATCCTGCTGCTCCCCTGCCCGCTGGGGCTGTGTGTGTGTGTGTGTGCGCGTGTGCGTGCGTGCGGATTGCTTAAGCTAATGAGATGGCTCTCTGGAGATGGGTGTGTGTTTACAAACTGCTGGGCTGATGCATGGACCAGGGGCTATGAATAAGACATGCACCCCCTCCAGCTGCTCTCACCCCAGGAGGGGGGGGGGGGGGGGGGGGGGGAGACACTAGACTGGGCTCACGGCGGGGAGAAAAGGAGAGTGTGCGCAGAGACCGTGGCTGGTTCTCGTGCCACCGGCATCACCCCCGCTGTCGCTGCAAATCTCACTTAATTTCAGACCCTAGGCCAAATAGGATGGAGTCAGGGTTCCCTGTGTGGAGCTGAATGGTACACAGAGAATCTAGACAACACACACACACACACACGACTACCCACTCATATAAGTCAGTCATTTCTGAGTGTTTCTCAGAGTATCTTAAGTGCCTTGAGTTCAAAAGCCCGTTTACCTGCCAACCTGACACACACACGCATCACATTTCATAGTTAGCTCCTTTTTAATAAGGTGAGTTCCAAGACATGCTTTGAAACAAAGAGTATTTAACTGTCAGTCAAGTGTTCCCTTTCAACACAATCTCAGAACCCATCTGCATTGGAAAATGCAACGTTTACGTTGCCATCAGTAGTCACTTGGAGGAATATTTGGCTTTAAAGACCCCAAATGAAGTCCTTTCCATTTTAGATACTTCTTCTGATATTTAAAATGTTTACGTAAGAAGCATTCACTTATCGTTTCATATGTAGAAGAGACAAAGAAAATGATAATTTTTTATGTGGGAAAGATGATGGTAAAATGATGTCTATAGATGCATAGTTTGAAACCTTGAACGACACTGTCATTATTGGTTCCGAATCCACCAAAGAAGTACTTTGGTTGGCGGTTAAAAGCATTTGCTTTTGTGCAGAAGTGCTGCATGTTTTCTCACATCCGCTTCCTTTTTCTAGTATTCAATTGAGGAGAAACTCAACCGCTTATTCCTTCCAATTTTCCCCAAATGTGGGTGGAAATCACATCTCAGGTCGTAACCAATTAATATTTTGACAGTAAATAAACCAGTGTTGGGAACTGTCTGCTCCAGACGCGTACAGTAACTTTCTCTTTACATCTGATTTGTATTTGCTTGATTTTGAGATCTAAAAGATAACGACTCACGCCGGTACTTTTCCATAACCCGGGGTACTGCGGCACAGTCTATGCATTTGATATAAATAATCACCGGCTTGGATTCAGAGTGCTGAGAAAAAAACGAACCTCAACATTTCATCCCTCTTCTAAGGAGAAAATTGTCCGGGGCGAAAAAGAAGATTGCTCCCTTTAACCGTATAGGAGAAAAAGTGTTAGAGGGTGAGGAGGAGCGAGAGAGTGGTGGTGGAGAGGAGTGGTGGGTCTGTGTGTGTGTGTGTGTGTGTGGGGGGGGGGGGGGGGAGGGGGGGGGGTCTCCATTTTATTAACAAGCTTGAAATTCCATTATCCAGGGTGTAGCGTTAAATAATGTTATCTGTTTAGCTCCAAAGGAGCAAGCAGGTGGACATAACAATAGGGAACAAAAGACCGTGTGGAGACTTGCTTCAATAGTGCGCTTCAAAGACGTACTGTGGTCTTCGTAACAGCTTTAGTTGAAACTAAGCTGGGATGAGCAGCATACTTCTGTTCTGCCAAGATGACATGCGATCCACTAGCGTGTAGCTAGCTCGGGATTTGGAGACCTCACTTTAATTGATTTAATTATCTTCCACCTTTGTTTGAGAGTCAAGGCTCTTAAAAGTAGCTCGACATAACATTCCGAGTTGTGTTATTTGACACACGTAATGCCACATTCCCAGTGTTTCAAATGTTAACGTTAACATGGAAGGATTAGGTGAGGATTTTCTGATTATCCAATCACCTGATATCAACTCTGAAATGAACGGTTGTTGTTATGGTTTCCAGTCTGTGTTCAGTGGACTGCGAGTGACCTCTCCTTTAGTCCATCTGCTTCCTGTCTGTTTGTCTCTCTCTCAGGACTCGGAGATTCTGAACACAGCCATTCTCACCGGACGCACGGTCGCGCTCCCGGTGAAAGTGGTTACCGTGGGAACGGACGGCTCGGTGACAGATGTGACCGAGTCGGTGGAGTGCAAGTCGACAGATGAGGAGGTTGTTAAGGTGGGCTTACGACGCACACACGTGCACACATAAACACACACTTGATTCGTCGCAGAGGAACTGTTTGGGCCTGTTTTCTTTCGGCATAATTTACTCGAATTATAAACATTTGACTCTCTCTCCGGGGACAGCTGTGGTCTTTTAAGGAGCTGAGTGATGTGATCTCATGGGTGAATGGTCCAAGATGCTAACCAGAGGCTGCCCTGGGCTGTCATGCCAGATGCTAGATGGAGGGAGGGAGGGAGAGAGGGAGAGAGGGAGGGAGAGAGGGAGGGAGGGAGGGAGGGGGAGGGGGGGGGAGGGAGGGAGGGAGAGAGGGCGGGAGGGAGGGAGGGAGGGAGGGAGGGAGGGGGGGGAGAGAGGGAGAGAGGGAGGGAGGGAGGGGGGGAGGGAGGGAGGGGAGGGGGGGGGGAGGGAGAGAGAGGGAGGGAGGGAGGGGGGGAGAGGGGGGGAGCAAGGGAGGGAGGGGGGGGAGGGAGGAGAGGGAGGGAGGGAGGGAGGGGGGGGGGGCGGGAGGGAGGGAGGGGTTCTCTATCCACATCTCTCACACTTCGCCGGCTGGCGTTACCCTGTTCATCTCTCCAACAGCACATAACTGATAATCACTTATGATGGGACGAGACACGCAGCTATACCCATCTGAGGAGAGCGCGTGTGCGTGGCTGTACAATTATACACCCTTTACACGCACACAAGTGTATGCTGTGTGTGGGCAAAACGTATATATGTGTGTTTTGAGATTGCGT
>NW_025813761.1:158668-223935 GCF_021917145.1 Hypomesus transpacificus | reverse complement strand
CCTCATCTCCTCATCTCCTCATCTCCTAATCTCCTCTCCTCATCTCCTCATCTCCTCTCCTCATCTCATGTCCTCATGTCCTCATCTCCTCTCCTCATCTACTCTCCTCATCTCCTCATCTCCTCTTCTCATCTCCTCTCCTTATCTCCTTTCCTCGACCCCTCTCCCGAGTAAAAGAGAAAGAAAAAATATATGTGATATAGAACCAAGATAAAATGCAATAAGTGGAATATTTAACAGTCTATTTAAGTGTCTGGCTTGAGAAATGTGTTGTTCGAGGTTTAAAATTCCACCTGTGTTTGTTGATGATTCAGTGTGTGTTAGGTTATGTATGAACATTCATGCGTAGGAGGGTCATATGGTGTTGATGGTGTGTCATGTGGTCCAAATTGTTGTGTGAGAGAGAGAGAGAGAGAGAGAGAGAGAGAGAGAGAGAGAGAGAGAGAGAGAGAGAGAGAGAGAGAGAGAGAGAGAGAGAGAGAGAGAGACAGAGAGACAGAGAGACAGAGAGACAGAGAGACAGAGACAGACGGGGGTGAAGCCTCTCTCTCCCCACCCCCTCCAGTAGACCTGACAGATTGATTCAGCAGAACAATCACCTCTACCAGACTGGGACAGAAAGAAATCTACAGATACTTCTGGTCTCTTTGTTTGACAGATCACAATTGCAGTGAACGTGGTTTGCTATCGCACAGTCAGTCACAGTGCAAAGTTTACAAAGTCCTGCTCGCCCATGACATTGAATGGCAGTTGCTGTCTGCAGTTCTCGCCTGGGTTTCTATGACGATTACTGTTGATCACAGGAAGAGCAGAGGAGGCCGATGAGCCGCATCACTGTTCCACCTATCACAACCGCACAAGCCGTCCTCCGAGGCTTCTGGGTAATTCCTATGATGAGCAGACTAAGCTTGTCCTGTAGGGCATCGGATGTGTGGTAGCAATTCTAATGTGTGTGTGCAAGTAGCTGTATGTGAATGTGTTTGCATGACTGTGTGTAGGAATGTGCTTGTTTGGCCTTGTGTGGATGGGTCTATGAGTCTGGTTGTCTCTGTGTGTGTGTGTGTGTGTGTGCGTGCGTCTGCGTGTGTGTGTGTGCATGTGAATGAGAGAGAGAGGGAAAAAGAGAGGGAGGAAGAGAGGGAAGGAGAGAGAGAGGGAGAGAGAGAGGAAGAGAGGAAGAGAGGAAGAGAGGAAGAAAGAAAGAGAGAGCGAGAAAGAGAGGGAGAAAGAGAGTGAGGACTGAACGACAGAGATAAGACAGCTGGCCTAGGCTGGCATTTGCCGCTAATCCCTGCGGGCTGAGGAAATGGCGGACACTTCCATGTCGTCCGTTGATCCCCAGCCTGTTCCGTCGTCACGGCAGCCCAGCCGAGTCCTCGTCGGGGCTCCAGCCGCCGCCGAGCATTCTAATGAGAGCGAAGGGGCTCGGCCTCTCATTCTGCACCCATGTGACATTTTGGAGGGGGGGGGGGGGCACAGACGGGGACAAGGATATAGCTGGGGACAGGGAAGAGGGAAGGGGGGATATGTTTTAGTACAGGGATGGAGATAGGGGTAAGGACAGGTTAATCTATTGGTGGTCAAGGTTCAGACTGAGTCTAGATGATTCTGCACTCCTGCGGACTCCCACTGTGGTTTCCTATTGGATGAAGTGGGTGCACCTGACTGTTGCCAGTTGTTCAGGTGGAGTGAAGGCACAATTAGAGCGCCTGTGAACGAAGTGTTCCGTCTTCTCAGAGATCCGACAGGAAGTGAGGCCGCTATGCCAACTTCCCTTGTCGTAATTTTTATTTTAATTGTATTCCACTTAGTATTGCTAGTTTATGTATCCTTAGTATTATTAGACCATATATCTAAATGTAAGATTCCTATATGTTTATTGTATGCACCTTCCTGCCAAAGCAAATTCCTTGTCTGTGCAAACTTTCATGGCGAATAAATCCCTTTCTGGGGGGAAATGGTTGTACGCCAGTCAAGATGATATGCAGTGAAGGAGTAGGGCCAGGCTGAGCACACTGAGGCATGACACACACACACACACACACATGCACACACAGAAACACACACACGTGCACACACAGAAACACACACACATGTGCACACACAGACAGAAACACGCACACACATGCACCATCTCTCTTTCATGCTCTCCCTTCACCCCATTTCCCCTTTCTCATTCTCTCTCATTCTCCTTCTCTCCATCCCTCTCTCACTCTCTCGCCCCCCCCCCCTCTTCTCTCCCTCTGTTTCTCTTTTCTTTCTCCGTCCCTGCTCATGCCTGCCTGCCAGGGTTTTGGTTGTCCTGAATTCTAATGAGATAGAGATCACACAGACACTCACCACCAATGCCAGTGACGAAATTCACCCATGTGTTTCCAATGGAACATGCATCATTGTTATTCATGCTATGTGAGTAAACAGATACAAACAAAAAACATAATTTTTCTCCAAAAGTGTGTCAACAGAACACAGATCGATCAGACAGCATGGACCCCAAATTCATTGATTGAATGGAAAGAATGAGACAGAAAAGATAAATTGTCCTCAAAAGTCGGATTCATGTGAATAAATGAATAATTTAAAGAAGAGAGGGTTTTAGGCGCTGAAGTAGCTGAACAAGAAGAAGCCTCACTTCATAAATTCATATTTAATAAGCAGTTCATTGCATAGGGGTTCTGGGTTGGGAAAGGATTCTCTGAGGGGGTTGTGTGTGTTGGGGGGGGGGGGGGGTGCAAGTACCTCTCCTCCCCAAAAGATCTCTTGAATTCTTCAAGAAGAGGGCATTGAGAAACCAACCCATAAGTAAACAATCAAAGTTTGATCAGAACCCGTTGCATCAGTGCTGGTTTTCGCCACGTGAAGCTTATGATGTTTAATAAAAGGAATTCCTCAGGCGCTCTGAGTAAACTGGGCCAACCATTCTCTTCCTCGTTATTATCAGAATATCAGCGTCGTTCAGTCTTAACTTACTGTTGCCGAGGAGCGAGGACCACGCGCGTTTCCACTCGTGACTTTTAATACATTTGCGGATATAAACCACCAAGTGTATGTGTGAATCTCTCATCTAGAACATATCACCAGCGGTGGCCTATAGCATATTGTTTATCTATTTGAATAACTAGTTAAATAAATACGTGAGTGTCTCGAAAGAGCTGTCAATTACACTAAGCCTCCTCCCCTCCATGAAACACATGATTTAAATATTGAGCACACAGGGGCAGTCCTGGTGCACATACGGCAGAAGGGACGCATCACAGCGAATACAGAGTGGAGCGCCCGTTATGGTTTTGTTTCCGTGAATCATTATCATTAAGTACTCTGCTGTTTTATTTCATCGTGTGTGCAGGGATTGTAAATTATTGTCTCGATGGGTTTTTCCCGTTGTTAATAAATACAAACTATTAAATGAAACTATCAAACTATTACTGATTAGTCAAATGAGTAAGATAGCAGAAACTCCCAAATGTAAACGAGTAGTTAAGGCTTGATTACTTTTTTCAGTTTTTTCCCCCCAGCAATATAAATACTGCAATTTGCGGAACATCCATGGGGCCCTGTTCTATGGTAACAAAGATTCTGCCCGTCAGTTCTATTTCTCTCACCAACAGAGGTTCTCTTGTTATGAATGGAGCCCTGCTTGCATTCCATGTAAAACAACTGAATATCAAACAAATACTATAGGCATCATGATATGACTTTTTAACAGTGGCTGGGAGGAGGAAAATGTGGAGGGATGGCTGGCTGCAGTGGACTGTTGAGTTCCAGACCTTGATTGAGAGAGTTCCAGGTATGGTCGGGGGTGTGTGTGTGTGTGTGTGTTCACGGCCGGCTGTCCTCATCCTGTCAGCTGGAATACATCACACTTAACAGCATCCCAATGCCAACCGTCACACACAATCTGCATATGTTTAGGGACCAAACGTGTGTGTGTGTGTGTGCTCGCGCGTGTGTGTTGGTATGAGTGTATCTGTGAGAGAAAAACGTTTGTACTTGGGATTGTGCATGTGTTGCTTGTGTAATTGTGTGTGTGTGTGTCTGTGACTATTTTGAGGTGTACATGCTTATGTCCTCGCCACAGAGGGAAACCGGAGGGACCGCGGACAGTCCTCTATATCAGGACACAACATGATGAGGGGGGGTGTGTTTTGTACCAGGACTCTTTTGTAGGGTGGGTCTCTTCCCCCACAGACCCATCTGTGTTGTACCCTGGTCTTGGTTTCTCTACAGGTGTCTAAGGGGCCGACACCTCTCACACAGCGAAAAGGACAAAGGACACCCCTTGAGAATAGTCTATGGAGTGAAAAGGGGCAGTTACATATAAAGTGTAAAGCCCTCCTGATGCTTGTGTGAAAGTCGCAGTTATAGAGTGGAATTGGAATTTGTGGGAAAGATCTAGATCTTTCCATTCTTTTCTTTTTCTTCTTGTAATTGTTCATTTCCAAATCAAATTACACACATTTACAGACCGTGGTATTTATTTTTGTTGATTGTACTTTATGGCGAAAGTATCAGCATACAAGGAAAATAAAGCATGATGCAATAAAAATAATACTAATATACTTACAGTTAGTCATTTAGCAGACGCTCTTATCCAGCGCGACTTACAGTAAGTACAGGGACATTTCCCCCCAAGGCAAGTAGGGTGAAGTGACTTGCCCAAGGACACAACGTCATTTGGCACAGCCGGGAATCGAACTAGCGACCTTCTGATCACTAGCCCGATTCCCTAACCGCTTAGCCATCTGACTCCTTGATATATCATTAAGTGAGGTAACAATCCCTCTTTTTTTCCACTTTGTCACAGAACAGTGTTGCTCCATAGCTTTCTAAAAGGCAATGGCTTCCTGGATTTACAAATGAAGCACATCAATGAGGGTACTCTCACAACAATTACAAATATGATCTAGCATAATTCAATATTAATAAACACTGACGGTAAGTACAGGGATATGGATCACCTGACTGTTGGTGAAATGGTATATTTGTTATCTAACTTCAATTTTTCCTTCAGTTGGACCACATTTAGGTTGTAAAGTCCCACTATCTCTCTCCCTCAGGGGCTGAGAGCTTGAACCTTCCTCAGGCGGACAGTGATGTCTGCTGGTAGCCCTCGTCTGATCAATTCCTCCTGGAGCTGGAACCAACAGAATCACTGGTGAGACTTTGTGAGTTACTGTGATTTTTGTTAAGCTGTCTGGTCCAACAATGACAGAGACACTGACCTGCTGCAAGAACACCTCCTTGATGTAGGTTTCATTTAGCTTGGTCACAGAGGACACCCTCATAGTCAGTCCAACTTGGACTCCTGTGGATACACAGTGACTTGGTGAACACGCATTTTCATACAGGTACATTCACAGGTGAGCACACACACACACACATATATATTATGCCAGAGTTATAAACAGTAAAAAATTATTCAACTATAAAATCAACCTTTAAACATTCAAAACATACGTGATTTTAACTTACTAGATATATCACTTGTCGTTGAATTGTCCACCTTCCTGGTTGAGATGTTTGGAGATGGTGCAGTTGTGGGTGGCAGAGTGGTGGTTGTAGTATTGGTTGTGGATGTTTCTGTGGTAGTTGTGGGTGTTTCTGTTGTAGATGTTGCTGTGGCAGTTGTAGGTGTTGGTATAGTAGTTGTAAGTGTTGGTGTGGTAGTTTTTAGTGCTTGTGTGGTAGTCGTGGGTGTTTCTGTGGTAGTTGTGAGTGTTTCAGTGGTAGTTTTTGGTGTTGATGTAGTCGTTGTGGATGCTGATGTGGTAGTTGTGGGCATTGATGTGGTAGTTGTGTGAGTTTCAGTGGAAGTTGCGGGTGTTTCTGTGGTAGTTGTGGGTGTTGATGTGATAGTCGTGGGAGCTTGTTTGGTAGTTGTTGGTGTTTCAGTGGTAGTTGTGGGTGTTTCTGTGGTAGTTGTGGGAGCTTGTGTGGTAGTTGTGAGTGTTTCAGTGGTAGTTGTGAGTGTTTCAGTGGTAGTTGTGGGTGTTTCTTTGGTAGTTCTAGGTGTTTCAGTGGTAGTTGTGGGTGTTTGTGTGGTAGTTGTGGGAGCTTGTTTGGTAGTTGTTGGTGCTTGTGTGGTAGTTGTGGGTGCTTGTGTGGTAGTTTGGGGTGTTTCTGTGGTAGTTGTGGGTGTTTCTGTGGTAATAGTGGGTGCTATTGTGGTAGTTGTGGGTGTTTGTGTGGTAGTTGTGGGTGTTTCTGTGGTAGTTGTGGGAGCTTGTTTGGTAGTTGTTGGTGCTTGTGTGGTAGTTGTGGGTGCTTGTGTGGTAGTTTGGGGTGTTTCTGTGGTAGTTGTGGGTGTTTCTGTGGTAATAGTGGGTGCTATTGTGGTAGTTGTGGGTGTTTGTGTGGTAGTTGTGGGTACTTGTGTGGTAGTTGTGAGTGCTTGTGTGGTAGTTGTGGGTGTTTCTGTGGTAGTTGTGGGTTTTTCTGTGGTAGTTGAGGGTGTTTCTGTGGTAGTTGTGGGTGTTTTGAAAATATGTGTCATAGTTTTAGGGGCTGGTGTGGTGTATAGGTTTCCAACGGTGACAATCACACAACGCAGCTCAGAGTGATATTTTAAGCTGTGACAATAATATCTTATCAACAAATGTAACAGATAGTAGACTTTTTCTAATTTGGTTCTTAAAATGATAGATCCAGTATTATAAAACAACTGACCATATAGAGAATCACTTGATTTAGCAAAATGGAGACTGACCTGTCCTTATTCAGTGCCTGGGAGACGAAGCAGATAGAATGGTCCTGTCTGTCGTCATCTGCTCTTGGTGTCCATCTTATTGTGAACTGTCCAGGTGCGATTGTGGTCTTGGTAAAATAGTGCGGACCACTGACCAGAAGCTCTGAAACGCTTAAAAAGAAAATACATTAGACTCCCATAACTATTCTTCTTCACCAATGATATTTAGGATCATTCCTAGACAGGCAGACTGATTCATCTAAAGTACACGCTGCCTCCTAGTGGTGAATACATGAGTTACAGTGTATTTTCCTTACTTAGAGAGATTGGCCTCTGCCCTGACTGAGATCTCTAGTGTGTTGTTGATAGCAACGTAGAAGTGGGTTCCGTAGTCCGGCGTCGGGGACAGGAACCTGGGGATATATTCGCCCTCTGCACAGGAGGGAACTGCAGCCCCAACTGGAGCACAAGGCAGCCATGAATACTGAGATGTACTTCTGTCTTTCACATGCTTCATAGCTGTAAAATCCACCCGCATCCCCCAGCCTGTCATAAACAAACATGTAGCCCACATACTGTTGATAATATCTACCTCTGACTGCAAACTGTACTGGCAACCTGCTGAGAGGGCTGATAATGGAATTGCATCTTGACTGCGAGTCATCTTTGTAGGTCAGGATTATAGACGCAGCGGGGAAGTCCTCCATCACAAGTTCCACTCTGTACGTGTTTCCAACTGAATATGCAGTCTTACCGTACGATAGTGTGCATGGAAACTGAAGGGTCAGAAAAATAATGTTGATTAAAGTTGATATGACTGTAATTATGGAATTTAGTTGGTCTTGGTCAGAGGTGTTGTTAGACATAACATTTTACTGGGACACAGGCCCCAAATTAATATCCCTCTTTGCGCACAATGCACTACAAGGCTATAAAAACTACCCTTGCTTAACCCACTATACAACAGTTCAGAGACGCAAGTTTGATATCAGCTTTGGCAGAGACATCAATAGTTAACGCGAACATGCAATTTTTTTTCGCTTTCATTTCAGGGCAAATACTGTTTTTTTGAGCTTCATGGAATATTGTTTTTATGTTTTAGTCAAAATAAGATGATCGGTAGGCCTATCATTTATAAACTATCTTTAGTTTTGTCATGTTTTCTTAGCCTATCTCAATTCTGACTTGTGTGTCGAGTCCGACACCTGGGGGCTATTCCAGAAAGCAGGTTATGTGTCATACCCGGGTAAATTAATTCCACAGCTGAATCCCAACATTGTAGCAACATTGCCAGTAGGTTGCTGCATCATTGTGAATTAGCTGGTGGGTTCATTTACCTGGTTATGTTGTATAACCTGCTTTCTGGAATACCCCCCTGGATGTGTCCATCCTGCAGTGGCTATTTGGCAAGCTCAAAGGAGCACGCTGACCTGGAATTCTGAATGCATATAGGTTTGGGTTTTTGGTTAAACACTTACAAGCGTTGACTGGGATAATTTTTTATTTTACGGGATTATCAATCTAATTTTCCGCCAAAAAATCTACTAAACAAATTGGAAGAAAGAGAATGATTGTTATTATTCTCTGACTCAAATGTGTTCAAATGTGACGGTGTCATTTGAATATTATACAACTGCCTGATCGTGTGCTCCTTGGGTCCTCACCTTCAGTGTAAAAATGCTTGGTACAGGTAGTGAACAATCAGCACACTCCTGGTTCTCAAGCAGAGCTTGTCTGCACCGAACCAGGTCCCCATCTGGATCATGGGCCAAAAGCTGAAAATCCCTGTGACAGTTCACTGGAACTCTGTGAGAGAGAGAGAGAGAGAGAGAGAGAGAGAGAGAGAGAGAGAGAGAGAGAGATAGATAGTTTGAGAGAGAGCCTCATATTTAGTTCATAAGATCACACAAATTAACAAAAATGATAAATACAACTTACAGCAGAAGAGGTATGACTGCGGTCTGTGGGGATCTGTTGGCTGTCCCTGTGTCAGACCTCACTCCCAGATCCACTGTGGTTCTTAGTTTCCATGGTATAGCACCAACCTCTCGGGTGATCGAATCACCAACAGTCAGTCTATGAAGATGGCCCAACATAACATAACAGGTAAGAACCTTAATGTTTCTCAGGCATGGGACTGAACTGAGCAAATACTATGAACATTTACAAACTTATGCTTATGTGAAGTGTTATTCCCACATTTCATTCAACACTTACTCAAGTATAAAAGGTAGGTTGGTGTCAACATTTCTAATCATGACTTCTTCCCACTGGCACCAGTCTCCACTGCTACTGTCCAGGTTATACAGAGCATTGCTGCTAATATTGCCACAATTTCCACTCTGACATGTCCAGTCATCAGCCCAGGTTGAATTGGAACACTCTACGTTAATGGCCAACTTGAAGCGAATGTCCACCTACAATCATTCAGCAGATATAAAGTCTAGCCAACAATTGTATACTGTAGTTTCTATAATGGACCAACTCATCAAAAGGGAAACATGCTGAAAAGCCCTACATTCTAGTTTGGTATTGAATAGATCATGTAGCAGTAGATACTATACTGAAAAAGTTGAGTACAGTTTTAGTTGCTAGCACACATATGAATCCTTCCCATCATATGACAAATAAGACACACTTTCAAAACGCTAGCAGATACTACATAATGGTCTTTTTGACATGCTTATATGGATTTATATTCTTATTCCTATTTATCAAATAGGCGGTGATATCTCAGACTGTGCATGAAATAAATAAATACCGGCCAGTTACCACGACCGGTTACCAGTATCTTCCATTCAAAAACACGAGTCCTTGTCTCTGAACTTTGCAGAAGGCAGATATCCACACTCCCCTGTCAGATCTCAGATCTCTGTTTCTACTTTATTGTCTTACTGTGTAGGATCCGTCTGCGTTGACTCCTTTGGGGTTAAAGGTCATGGTCCCTCCGTGGAAGTGGGAGGCTAAGGATCCAGAGAGCAGCAGTAACAGAGGCAGCAGGATGGTAGAGACAGACATGGTGCCTACTGTATGTGAGCACCTCTGACTGCAGCTTTTGATCACACACAAGCCAATCTGGTTTGAGGAATGAGACAGGTCACACTGGAATATAAAACAAGCAGTCAAGCCAGTTACACATTAAATGTATGCTGTCCTTACAAAATACATTTCGCAACTGGTCATTTCTGAAGATGATTGACATAGAGACATGTTTTCCAGAAAATAAGAAATAAACACAAAAACTGGAGCAACAGGTTCTAGAAACCGAGGATGTGGTTGGTATTTACATGCTCTTTTTTCTTTTAAAGGTCCTATGACATGACATTTTCACTTTAGGAGGATGTTTAACATTAGTATGAGTTCCGCTAGCCTGCCTTTGGTCCCCCAGTAGATAGAAAGGTCAATAGGTGTAAACCAAGCCCTGGGTATTCTTTTCCTGCCTTTGAGAAAATGAAAGCTGAAACGCTCGGTTTTGAAAATGTTACTTCCCTTTTCTCTGCTTTGCCTGCACAGAGAATTTGTCCCACCAATGAGAAAATGAGCTACGACCGTGCAAGCGCGATATTGTTTTTTCCTCAAGACATGATGGCTTGCATACGACCGAAGCATGGTAGTTAGGCCGAATCCCAATACTCTGTCTTACCCCTACCCCTTACCCCTAGCCCTTAGTTTTGCGCGTCCTCGCGAGAGTAAGTGGTGTCCCAATACTCTTTTTGATCGAGGGGTAGGGCTAAGACGAAGGGGTATACACCCATTAAAACCAAGTGAGCTCGGGAGCTTACTTCAAACCTAATACTGCGCTACCTGCAACAATGGCGGATAGATCATCCAGAGAGTCACATAAATTAGGGTGACCAGACGTCCTCTTTTACCCGGACATTACCTCTTTTCGAGACTTAAAAAATGCGTCCGGCAGGGACTCCAAAATTGTCTGGGATTTTGCCTCGTCGGTTGTATCGTGCTTCTCTGGGTCTTTCACAAACTATTACGCCCTTACATGTTTTGAAAATGCGATCTCCCTTATGTTCCACCTTCTTGCGCGAGCTCTGACTGTGATTTTGCAAATATTTTTGGATTAAATAATTAATAAAGAAATGAATACCATGCTCTTAATTGTTTTGTTTTTTTTAATCGCTAGTTTACTACGCTAACATTTACATTGCTGATTTGCAGATAGTCCCGCATTTCTCTTCCTTGAATGGACTCCATGCATGTCTACAATTTTAATTAAACTCCATTAGCATCGAATATCAAACGAAGTTCGTTTGATATCAGTGCAAAACACTACTTGTTTTGGAGACATCGATATACCGTAACCAAGTGTCTCAGTGGTGTACCCCGGGGGGCACAAATGACCTCCCTGACCTTAGGAGAGGTCAGGGAGGTCAGGGTCCATCGCCATCTCCCACAATGCCCTTTAGTGAACACCTCAAGCTACAATGTGGAGAGTGATTTGATCCTTTCAAACATGTTTCTACAAGAACAACGTTCTTGCTGAATAGTGAGGGAGAGCGACAATGTGTGTGTGTGTGTGTGTGAGAGAGAGAGAGAGAGAGAGAGAGAGAGGAGAGAGAGAGAGGAGAGAGAGAGAGAGAGAGAGAGAGAGAGAGAGAGAGAGAGAGAGAGAGAGAGAGAGAGAGAGAGAGAGAGAGAGAGAGAGAGAGAGAGAGAGAGAGAGAGAGAGAGAGAGAGAGAGAGAGAGAGAGAGAGAGAGAGAGAGACTGTGAATATGGGTATCTGCACTGAAGACCTATTGTATCTTTCTCACTAGCTGTCTGCCTGCATGTCTGCATAGAGGAGCTAGGAGGAGTATGGAAGCAAATCGTGACCAAAATTCAAATGAAAATGCATTTCCAGAAATGCATTTTCATTTTAAGAATGTGGCTGCATTATTTGACTCATAAATCAAATTAGTATTCAATCATCCTATTTGCATTTTCATTTTCTTCTTTAAGACTGCTCATTATTTCCCTTATTTAAAATGAAAACGAAAAAGACATTTGAAATTTAATTTTCAAAATATGCCCCAGCAAATAGATACCAAAATTCAATTTCAAATGTAAAATTTGAAAATGAAAATGCATTTCCAGAAATGCATTTTCATTTTAAGAACGTGGCTGCAAAATCGTGACCACAATTCAAATTCAAATGCATTTCCAGAATTGCATTTTCATTTTCAAGAACGTGGCTGCAAAATCGTGACCACAATTCAAATTCAAATGCATTTCCAGAAATGCATTTTCATTTTAAGAACGTGGCTGCAAAATCGTGACCACAATTCAAATTCAAATGTATTTCCAGAAATGCATTTTCATTTTAAGAATGTGGCTGCATTATTTGACTTATAAATCAAATTAGTACTGATTAGTACTGAGCGGACATTGCATTTTCATTTTCATGTTCTGCCCGCAAAGAACTGCCCATAATTCGAAAACGAAAATGCATTCTGAGCGGCGCAGTTGAGTGACGTCAGTAGCCGCTCTTCTTCAGCTCCCTGCTGACCGAGCTACCCATCTTGTTCGGTAGGGAGAATTTTTTTCTGGAATTTCTGGAAATGCATTTTCATTTGAATTTTGGTCACGATTTGCTTCCATAGGAGGAGGAGCTATCATGCTGAGGCTCTCTGTCCAGTTATTATCCCAGGGGGAAGCAGCTTGGTCTGGGGATGTGATCACACATTCCCCCTGTCACACCTCCATCTCCATCTGCTGGACAGTTTGAGTCTCTACAAGGGTTGCTGCTGAAACATCCTTTCTGGTTTGAAACAAATCTTTTTTAAGGCTGTTTATTCTATCTCAGTGAACTGCTGACACGGCATGATGTTAAACTGGATGTCTGTTTATCTTTTCCTAAAATGAGGGATACTTGATTCCCACAGTAAACTAGAATAGAATGACAATTTCACAAATCATCACTTCACGCAGAATATTTATTGACAGAATTTGAAAAAGGTACAAAACATATTCAGTATATTACAATTTTCAATGTTCACTTCTCCATAAAGAAACAAGAAAGTGCCTAAATATAACCGTACAATCACTAACATATCGATTCCCCAATCCAAAACCTTAAAACATAAACATTAACATGTGAAATTAAGTGTAAATCAGACAAATTAGGAAATAGTAAAAAGTTAAAATGGCAAAAACACCAAATAGCTGTTTGCATTCCCGTCTCTTGTTTCAAGCAGGTGATTATGACAAGATGAACTGGACATACGTAGTTTGAATCCTAGTAATCTGTAAACAGAAAAAAGGGAGGAATCACTCCTACAATGTAAACCTGATCACGTGGGGGTGAGGGAAAGTCAGCGGGTATAAAGAGAGACAGAGAGAGAAAGAGAGAGACTCATAGAAAGACAGTTAATACAATATAAGTGACTCCATAGACAACACTCATTTAAAGCTCACCATGAGGTTTCTTGGTGCAGATGAAGTTGAGCTTCTCTGTCTGGTGCATGCCCTCCCACTGCTGTGGCCCCTCCCTCGGCATGGCACCTGACTTCTTACACTCCTCCCAGCTGGTCCCGTGGCCCGGGGCCCAGTTCTGGTGACACAGGGCCTGTTCACTCACCCAGAACCAGACCTGCAGTATACAGGTGTACCTCAGGCCCAGCCAGACATAGGGGGTGGTGGCTTTTCTGGCCCGACGTTGCACCCAGTGCTGGATCCTCTCAGAGTGGATGGACACCAGATCCCACCTATACTCTCTGCAGTGGTTCAGGGCTTCCACCCAGGTCTTGTTCTCACGCACCAGGACCAGGTCGTCTAGAGGGGGAGGTGAGGAGTGGTGATTATTCATTCATCTTCATTAATCTCAATGCCAGGATTACTCTGCATAAATCTGGCAATCTTTTCTGACTCAAACTTTACAAGCTGTTTTACACCATTATGCAAAAGCAGGAGTAACACCTGATGCTAACACACAATTAATCATCATTGAGAATGTTAAAACGGAATAATCTTACCGTCATAGCAGATAAAATGCTTTTTGTAGGTTTCTCTACACTCTACGTCATTCCAAAATGCATGTTTTTTTGTATCATCCTTGTGGAAATACCTTTCCACACACGTCAGATTTTTTTTCTTCTGCACATTAGTCTGGCTCAATCCACTAGGCTCTCCTGTGTGCCACTTTTTGAACGAAGACACACTCTGGTCAGACCATTTCCAGTTCTTAGATTTCCTCAGACCAATCCACACATTATCATTACATCTTGACGAGCACAGATTCTGTATCAAATTGTTCTCGGTGGCATTTCTCACACTGGCCAGGTCTGTGTGATTTGCCCGACAGTAACTCTGAGATTCATTCCATGTTTTTGTCTCACATATCCAGATGTACTGACTGGTATTGTTTCTGTCTGTTGAAGATAAAATAAGTGAATCCATTTAAAATTAAGATGAATGACTCCAGTAGATATGGAGAATGACATTAGTTATTAATTGACTTGAATGAACTTTTGTGGACAGAGATTTCTACCCTGTTCAGTCTGTCTGTGTGACTGACCATGTGATCACTTGAATGACTAATGTGAATGACAGATATACAGACATACAGCTCAAATTAATAAGCAGTGAACTGAACATGAATGGATATAAAGGGACGTGTTTTCAGGACTTTTGACCAACCACATCTGTGTTGTGTTTGCAGCCTGTTAAATGTATTTACACTGTCAAATCCCAGGACTAAGAACATTTTCATTGGTCAAATACAGTCAGTGTATTTTCCTTATCATTAAAGGTCGAGGGACAAAACAATTTGTCATGCTGGTGTAATGACTAAATCTGAAGAAAAATGTACATGACACTTTTCTCCACTCACCATCATAGCATACAAAAGATTTATTGTTTGAACAACCGCTGGTCTTCCAGGGTTTATCTCCAGGATCGAGTTTCTCCATGTACACACACAGCTCATCTTCTACATACTCTGTCTGAAGTTCTGTACCAGACCAGGGTGCGTAGTCAGAACCGCATGACGTTTCATTACAAGGAAGTACTTCACCATTCAGAGACCACGTCCAAAGGCCACTATACAACCCAATCCATGCATCATTAGTTTGATCAGGTATGGATGCATTGTCATAAAAGGTGGCCAGGTCAGTGTAGTTCTCTCTGCAGATCCTCTGTGCTTCATACCAGTTCTTATTCTCATTCACATATTCATAATGGAAAGAGAGACACGAGGGGAGGATGCTGAGCCCTAAGGAGAACACACACAACACAACTGTCAATCAAACAGCTCAGGGTTTTACATGTATTTCTAATCTTAGCTGCTCGAAATTTTACTGTGCATGCTAGTCTGTTCCAATAGGCGTTTTACATAAATGCAAAGCCTTCCCACCTGACAAAAATATTCTGTAGTAATTGAATATTTTATTTGTTAATGTGTTTCAATCTCTGGTTTGAAGTCCGATTTCATATAAAAAACAGTTGACTGTATTGGAGCGATCAGTATGTCTGAATATTAACACACAGACTGCTCTCACAGACATTAACAAAGCACACACACACACTGTTAAAATACACACACACACACACAGAAACGCACCTGATAAGAAAAGCAACATGAGTAACACAGATTTCTCCATCACTGTAGAAGAAACGAAAATATCAGATATCAGATAGCATTGTTTTAAGTCAGTAAGAATAGCTTATGGTAACATTGTACAAGGCTACATTAACAACTCTATAGCAAATTTGCATTGTCAATAGTGAGAATTATGCAATTAAATAGGAGCTATGTAGTTACACTTCTGTTTAGCAGTACAAGTTAAACTTGGTATGAGGGAGGTCAGGCTATTCCAGGGGTAAGTGGACGTTAACATTGATCTTGTTTTGGTAACAAAACAACTACAACTGGCCTTTTACAATAACTTATATCACTTAACATCGTTGAATTTCATATAAATGACTATTTACCAAAAATGTGTTTTATAATATCAACGATCTTGAATGAATCCTACCTGATGTTGGGTGAGTGAATGCTGTGGGTGCTGCTGGTGTGAGCTCTGACCTGCTGTCAGTGTCTCCTCCCCACCTCCCTGGACAGTGTTTAATACCTCTACATAGTAGCTGATTCATGCTACCAGAAGATAATGTTCTTCCATAACATCATTTGCATCATGGGTAAAGAGCATCTTTGTGTGATGATGTTCACAGGGAAATGTATGTTCATGTTTATTTTTCTATCTACTATCCATCAGCAAAGCATGAAAAGAAAAAAAAGGAAAAAAAAACATGCAAATCATGAGAATGCAAAGCATTAGAGATCTTGAATGTCGGGAATGGTGGAACCTGTTTTGAGGCATTATTGCTGTGGCCAGGATAGCAATGGGGACATGAGGATATTTCACTGTGGGCTCTGTGGAGGGCAGTTACCCATAAAAGGATACACATACATTTGTACACACGCACACATGTGCACACACACAAACACGCTGAACCCCACTCCCACCTCTCGCATTTACACTTTAACATCAAGTAATGATATGTACGCTGTTAAGCTTGATCTCTGCTTTGCTGAAAAACACGAGTTTGTGCGAAACATCACTCATTAAGAATGGTTTGACATGAGCCCAAATACCTTAACATTTTCATATGAATGAAATTTAGAGGCCCATCTATATGACTATGTTACAGAATGGCTAGATCATTATTTGTCAAATTCTTCCATTTTTGATAGAACTTATGAAACTAATGTAAACTTAAACCGATGTCATATTCTGATCAGACAGACAGAGTTTCTCTGTCTGGTTCTTGCCCTCCCACTGCTGTGGCCCCTCCCTCAGCATGGCACCTGCCTTCTTACACTCCTCCCAGCTCCCCCCGTGGCCCAGGGCCCAGTTCTGGTAGCACAGGGCATGTTCACTCACCCAGAACCAGACCTGCAGTATACAGGTGTACCTCAGGCCCAGCCAGACATAGGGGGTGGTGGCTTTTCTGGCCCGACGTTGCACCCAGTGCTGGATCCTCTCAGAGTGGATGGACACCAGATCCCACCTGTTCTCTCTGCAGTGGTTCAGGGCTTCCACCCAGGTCTTGTTCTCACGCACCAGGACCAGGTCCAGGCCAGGAATACTCTGCCTAAATCTGCTTCTCTTTTCTCACTCAAACTTTACAAGCTGTTTTGCATCATCATACAATTGTAACAGCAAGAGCTGATGTAAACACAGTTTAAGTCATGAATGAGAATATGTTTGAGTTTCGTCATCTTACCATCATAGCAGATGAACGTTTTCGTCTTGTTACATGATTCATCATTCCATTGTCCAGTTTTAATGGACATTTCCACACACTGCTCTGTGTTTCCTCCATTAGGCTCGTGTTGTTTCCAGTTTTGGATGTAAAAGTCACCCTGGTCAGACCATTGCCACTTCACTCTACTCAGGCCAATCCCAAATTCCTTTCGACAAGGCTCATAGTTTAGTGCGAAATACACACAAAAACTGCAGCAACAGGTGGTAGAAATCAAGGATGTGGTTGGTATTTGCATGCCCTTTCTTTTAAGGTGTATACTGTACACAACTCCAAACTTCAACAGTGTATTTATTTGATTTTAAACTATATCGTCTGTTTCAATTGTCAGTGGCTGCTAGCCTGTTACTCTCGTTCGCTCTCTCTCTCTCTCTCTCTCTCTCTCTCTCTCTCTCTCTCTCTCTCTCTCTCTCTCACTCTCTCTCTCTCTTTCTCTCTCTCTCCCTCGCTTCCTCTCTCTCTATCAACTTAGCTATGAAAAGTCACTGGGCTTTAACGCCATCAAGCGATTGACTGCTTGTGGCGAGAATCCCTTGAACATAACGATGATCCACATGACAAAGCAGCTATGAACCTGTTTGAGATCAGTATTGTGGAAAGATGAGTTTGACTTCAGTTTGCAAGACCTCCTGAGTGGTCTCCATGGTTGCTTCTCTGAGGTCTCTGCGGTTAGATCTTATATGACGCTTTAATCTGGAACCATATTACGCTTAAACCAGCCTCTGAGCCAGCCAACCTAATACAAAACGTTTGTAGTTTTGTAGTTTACAGTAAAACAGTAAAAATATGTAGATGCACCAATGCGTGTATGTATTTTAATTGTATTTATGTTTTTATGTATATGAAAGATCATTTGAATTCATTCTTTCATTAACTGGGATGATGAGATCAGCAGATTGAATGTTGCAGAGAGATTGGATCATTATGACTAATCACATGATTTGAGTAGCAGAACAATGAGATTGCCTACTGCCACTCTGACACAAAAATAAAAATGCAGATATCCATAAACATATCTATACAAACATTAAATACAATGCTTCAACATGCACTATGTAAGTTCAAATGTAAAACACAAAAACTTTCAAATCTTCTTTTTCCTCCAGGTGGCACTAAAGACACATAAAGAGCATGTGACATGGATCACCTGACTGCAAGTGAAAATAGTATATTTTTAGATGCGTTTGACTTCATGCGCCGGCAGCCGGCTGCAGCCCGGCTGACTTGAAGTTGCAGTCGGCTGTCGGCGGCGCCGGTGCTGCATGAAGTCGAACACACCTATTAATCTAACTTCATTTTCCATCAGCTGGGCGTTGTTGTGTGTTGTAAAGATCCACTATCTCTCTCCCTCAGGGGCTGAGAGCTTGAACCTTCCTCAGACCAACAGTGATGTCTGCTGGTAGCCCTCGTCTGATCAATTCCTCCCGGAGCTGGAACCAACGGTACAGAATCACTGGTGAGACTTTGAGCTGATGAGGAGTAACTGTAATTGGTGTTAAGCTGTCTGGTCCAACAATGACAGAGACACTGACCTGCTGCAAGAACACCTCCTTGATGTAGGTTTCGTTTAGCTTGGTCACAGAGGACACCCTCATAGTCAGTCCAACTGGGACTCCTGTGGATGCACAGTGACTTGGTGAACACGTATATTCATTTTCCACCTTTCTAGTTGTGGTGTTCGGCGATAATGTAGTTGTAGGTACTGGTGTGGTGGTTGGTTGTTTGGTGTTTGCGATAAAATAAATCAATTCTGTGGTATTTCGAGCAGAAGTAGGTAAAAAAAAAAAAATACAATTTGGACAGATTCATGTGACAATCAAAGCCGCGGAAACAGAATCATATTTAAATGGAACAAGTTATGAAGTAACTACTCACCAGATAGGTTTCCAACAGTGACAATCACACAACGCAGCTCAGAGTGATATTTTATACTAGAGCTGTAAAACATAATTTATTTGTAATTGTTGATGGTCAATTCTCATCTAAATTAGCACTTATAAGTTCTCACAGCATATTGTGAGAACTGATAGAGAACAAGCAGGTTTAGCAGAATATAAACAGGCATGTTTTCTCATGGAGACTGACCTGTCATTATTCAGTGCCTGGGAGACGAAGCAGATAGAATGGTCCTGTCTGTCGTCATCTGCTGTTGGTGTCCATCTTATCGTGAACTGTCCAGTTGCAGTCGTCGTCTTTGTAAAATTGTGCGGACCACTGACCAAAAGCTCAGTAACGCTTGAAAATAAAATACATCAGATTTCCATAACTATTATTCTACACTTGCGATATGTAGGATCATTTCTAGACAAGCAGACTGATTGATGTAAAGTACACGCTGCCTCCTAGTAGCGAATAAATGGGTTACAGTGTATTTTCCTCACGTAGAGTAAAGGGCCTCTGCCCTGACTGAGATCTCCAGTGTGTTGTTGACAGCAACGTAGAAGTGGGTTCCGTAGGCCGGCGTCGGGGACAGGAACCTGGGGAGATATTCCCCCTCTGCACAGGAGGGCACTGCAGCCCCAACTGGAGCACAAGGCAGCCATGAATACTGAGATGTACTTCTGTCTTTCACATGCTTCATAGCTGTAAAATCCACCCCCAACCCCCAGCCTGTCATAGACGATCGTGTAGCCTAATCACTGTAGATAATATCTACCTCTGACTGCAAACTGTACGGGCAACTTGCTGAGAGGGCTTAACAAGGAGGTCCGGTTGGACTGCGAGCCATCCTTGTAGCTCAGGGTTATAGACGCAGTGGGGAAGTCCTCCATCATAATCTGCACTGCGTACGTGTTTTCAGCCGAGATGGAAGTGTTCAAGTAAGATAGCGTACATGGTGACTGAAGGGTACAAAAAATAACGTTGATTAACTGTTGGATAAAAGTTGATATGACTTTACTTAAATGTTAGTTTGCTGTTCTTATGTAGTCTTAGGTGGGCTATATGTTATGATTATTGTTTTCATTAACAGGAGGTGTGTCCTCCTTGGGTCCTCACCTTCAGTGTAAAAATGCTTGGTACAGGTAGTGAACAATCAACACACTCCTGGTTCTCAAGCAGAGCTTGTCTGCACTGAACCAGGTCCCCATCTGGATCATGGGCCAAAAGCTGAAAATCCCTGGGACAGTTCACTGGAACTCTTGAGGGTATAGAAAGAGAGAACAAGAGAAAACAAGTGAGACTACGAGTGAGAGAGATTTTTTTAAATTTAGCCCTTGTATTTAGTTCATAAACTTGTGCAGATTAATCTAAATGTTGAATACAACTCACAGCAGAAGAGGTATGACTGTGGTCTGTGGGGATCTGTTGGCTGTCCCTGTGTCAGACCTCACTCCCAGATCCACTGTAGTTCTTAATCTCCATAATATATCTCCAACATAGGTGGTGATCCAGTTACCATTAAACTGTCTATAAACATGAATGTAAAGTATGTTACAGTTGCTCAGGCATGGGACTATACTGAGCAAATACTATGAACATTTACAAACATAAGTGCAGTTCTGTAAAGTATTGTTTCTCAGTTACATTTAACGCTTACTGAAGTATAAAAGGTAGGTTGGTGTCAACATTTCTAATCATGACTTCTTCCCACTGGCACCAGTCTCCACTGCTACTGTCCAGGTTATACAGAGCATTGCTGCTAATATTGCCACAGTTTCCACTCTGACATGTCCACCTGTTAGCCCAGGCTGTAGTGGAACACGCTGTTCGAATGGCCAACTTGAAGCGAATGTCCACCTACAATCATTCAGCAGATGTGAAATCGAATCAACAATTCAATACTATAGTTTCCAGAGTTGACTATAGTAACTCATCAAAAGTGAAACATGCTGAAAAGCCTTACATTCTAGTTTGGTTTTGAATAGATTATGTAGCAACAGATACTATACTTAAAAAGTTGAGTACAGTGTTAGTTGCTAGCAAACACTTGAATCCTACACGTCATATGACAAATAAGACACACTTTCACAACGCTAGCAGATACTACATAATGGTGTTTTTGACATGCTTATATGGCTTTGTATTCTTACATCTATTTATCAAATAGGCGGTGATATAAAGTTAAATCTAATCTGAATCTGAATTTTATAGGACCCCTTGTATCCCGTATATTTTATATTTTGTATTTGATATGTTTTGCATTGTAACTCTGAGTGCTGTACTGTACCCTGCTGCTGTTGCAAACTGCAATTCCCCACTGCGGGACAAATAAAGGATTATCTTATGTTATCTTAATCTAATATCTCAGACTGTGAATGAAATAAATACCGACCAGTTACCACAACCAGTTACCAGTGTCTTCCATTCAAAAACACAAGTCCTTGTCTGTGCTACTTTGCAGAAGGCAGATATCCACACTCCCCTGTAGTAACTCAGAACTCTGTTTCCACTTTGTGGTCTTACTGTGTAGGATCCGTCTGCGTTGACTTCTTTGGGGTTAAAGGTCATGGTCCCTCCGTGGAAGTGGGAGGCTGAGGATCCAGAGAGCAGCAGCAACAGAGGCAGCAGAATGGTAGAGACAGACATGGTGACTACTGTATGTGAGCACCTCTGACTGCAGCTTTTAATCACACACAAGCCAATCTGGTTTGAGGAATGAGACAGGTCACACTGGAATAGAGATAATCTATTCATATGAGTGATCAAACCAGTTACACCCAGTAAGTGTAAGGCTGCCCTTAAACAATACATTTCGCAACTGGTCATCATCCAAAGATGATTAACATGGACACATGTTTACAAAAATAAAGAAATACACAAAAAAACTGGAGCAACAGGTGCTCGAAGATGTGGTTGATATTGTGACGCCACGAGAGGCTACACAGCCATCAGTGGGACAGCTCAAAGTAATGTGTAGACACTGGGGTCGAAAAAAAAAACAAGGAGTTTAAAAAACGTACACGGCGCCTCATCTTGGCGCAGGAATCCTCCTCCTCTCCACACACCACCTAACTGTGGCACTCCTTCTTCAACAAAACCCTTCAGATCATCAGGGTCTGATCAGTCCCAGGATTACGGGAACGCCCCCGCTTTGAAGGAGGGATGGAGTTCCTGACTCCCCCAGCAGAGGGAGCCACAGCTGCTCAGGGCTGCATTCACCTCATGTAGCACCCCTCCAGGACCCATCCTCTCGTGAAGTCACAATATTTACATGCCATGTCTTTTAAGATGTATGTACACAACCCCAAACTTAAACTGTGGATTTATTAGATTTGAAAGTATATTGTCTGTTTCAATTGTCAATGGATGCTACCCTTTTACTCTCTTTCTCTCTCGCTCTCTCTCTCTCTCTATCTCTCTTTCACGCACACACACTCTCTCTATTAGCTTGGCTATGAAAAGTCACAGGACTTTAAAGCAATCAAGCAATTGACTGCCTGTGGCGAGAATCCCTTGAACATAACGATGATCCACATGACAGAGCAGTTATGAACCTGTTTGAGATGAGCACTATGGAAAGATGAGCAATGAGTACCAGATTCAACTTCAGTTTGCAAGACCTCCTTAGTGGTCTCCATGGTTGCTTCACTGAGGTCTCTTTGGTTAGATCTTATATGACGCTTTAATCTGGAACCATATTACTCTTAAACCTGCCTCCGAGCCAGCCAACCTAATACAAAACGTTTGAAGTTTTGTAGTTTACAGTAAAACAGTAAAAATATGTAGATGCAACAATGGGTGTATGTATTTTAATTTTATTTTTGTTTTTATGTATATGAGAGATCATTTGAATTCATTCTTTCATTAGCTGGGATGATGAGATCAGCAGATTGAATGTTGCAGAGAGATTGGATCATTTTGACAAATCACATGATTTGAGTAGCAGAACAATGGTACAGAGAGGCTGTCTATTGCCACTCTGACACTAAAGTAAGCACGCAGATATGCATAAACATATCATATCTATAAAAACATTCAATATAAAGATTCAACATGCATGTATGTACAGTCACAAACACAAAAAACACAAACATTTTCAAATGTTCTTTTTCCTCCGGTAGCACCAAAGATGCATAAACAGCACCTGACATGGATCACCTGACTGCTGGTGAACATGGTATATTTGTCATCCAACATTTTTCCTTCAGTTGGACCACATTTAATTTGTAAAGTCTCACTATCTCTCTCCCTCAGGGGCTGAGAACTTGAACCTTTCTCAGACCAACAGTGATGTCTGCTGGTAGCCCTCGTCTGATCAATTCCTCCTGGAGCTGGAACCAACGGTACAGAATCACTGGTGAGACTGAGCCGATGAGGAGTAACTGTAATTGGTGTTAAGCTGTCTGGTCCAACAATGACAGAGACACTGACCTGCTGCAAGAACACCTCCTTGATGTATGTTTCGTTTAGCTTGGTCACAGAGGACACCCTCATAGTCAGTCCAACTGGGACTCCTGTGGATGCACAGTGACTTGGTGAAAATGCATATTCATACAGGTACATGCATAGGCGAACACACACTTATACATTCTGCCACAATTATACTATTACAGTAATTATTCAACTTTTAAATAACTTTTAAATATTTATGATCACCCTTGATTTTTACTTACTATATCCAGCACTTGCTGTTGAATTATCCACCTTCCTAGTTGAGATGTTTGGAGATGATGCAGTTGTGGGTGGCAGAGTGGTGGTTGCGGGTGTGGTAGGTATTGGTGTTGTGGTGGTAGTTGTATTTGTTGGTGTGGTAGTTGTGGGTGTTTCTGTGGTAGTTGTAGATGTTGGTGTGGTAGTTGTAAGTTTTGGTGTGGTAGTTGTGGGTGTCAGTTTGGTAGTTGCGGGTATTTGTGTGGTAGTTGTGGGTGTTTCTGTGGTAGTTGTGGGTGTTTCCGTGGTAGTTGTGGGTTTTTCAGTGGTAGTTGTGGGTGTTTCAGTGGTAGTTGTGGGTGCTTGTGTGGTAGTTGTAGGAGTTTGTGTGGTAGTTGTGGGTTCTTGTGTGGTAGTTGTGGGTTTTTCAGTGGTAGTTGTGGGTCTTTCTGTGGTAGTTATGAGTGTTGGTGTGGTAGTTGTGGGCGTTGATGTGGTAGTTGTGATTGTTGATGTGGTAATTGTGGGTTTTTCGGTGGTAATTGTGAGTGTTGATGCTGTAGTTGTGAGAGTTAGTGTGGTAGTTGTGGGTTTTTCAGTGGTAGTTGTGGATGTTTCTGTGGTAATTGTGGGAGTTAGTGTGGTAGTTGTGGGTTCTTGTGTGGTAGTTGTGGGTATTTTAGTTGTAGTTGTGGGTTTTTCAGTGGTAGTTGTGGATGTTTCTGTGGTAATTGTGGGAGTTAGTGTGGTAGTTGTGGGTTCTTGTGTGGTAGTTGTGGGTATTTTAGTTGTAGTTGTGGGTTTTTCAGTGGTAGTTGTGGGTGCTTGTGTGGTAGTTGTGGGTGTTTCTGTGGTAGTTGTGGGTACTTGTATGGTAGTTGTGGGCGTTGATGTGGGAGTTTGTGTGGTGGTTGTGGGTTCTTGTGTGGTAGTTGTGGGTTTTTCAGTGGTAGTTGTGGGTGCTTGTGTGGTAGTTGTGGGTGCTTGTGTGGTAGTTGTGGGCGTTGATGTGGCAGTTGTGGGCCTTGAAGTGGTAGTTGTGGGTGCTTCTGTGGTAGTTGTGGGTGTTGGTGTGGTAGTTGTGCGTTCTTGTGTGGTAGTTGTGGGTGTTTCAGTTGTAGTTGTAGGCGTTTCTGTGGTAGTTGTAGGAGTTTGTGTGGTAGTTGTGGGTTCTTGTGTGGTAGTTGTGGGTTTTTCAGTGGTAGTTGTGGGTGTTTCTGTGGTAGTTTTGGGTTTCTGTGTGGTAGTTGTGGGTGCTTGTGTGGTAGTTGTGGGTGTTTCTGTGGTAGTTGTGGGAGTTTGTGTGGTAGTTGTGGGTTTCTGTGTGGTAGTTGTGGGTTTTTTAGTCGTAGTTGTGGGTTTTTCAGTGGTAGTTGTGGGTGTTTCTGTGGTAGTTGTGAGTGTTGGTGTGGTAGTTGTGGGCGTTGATGTGGTAGTTGTGGGTGTTTCAGTGGTAGATGTGGGTGCTTGTGTGATAGTTGTGGGTGCTTGTGTGGTAGTTGTGGATGTTTCTGTGGTAGTTGTGGGTTTTTCAGTGGTAGTTGTGGGTGTTTCAATTGTTGTGGGTGTTTCTGTGGTAGGTGTGGGTTTTGTAGTTGTAGTTGTGGGTTTTGTAGTTGTAGTTGTGGGTTTTTCAGTGGTAGTTGTGGGTGTTTCAGAGGTAGTTGTGGGCATTGATGTGGTAGTTGTGGGCCTTGACGTGGTAGTTGTGGGTGTTTCTGCGGTAGTTGTGGGAGTTTGGGTGGTAGTTGTTGGTTTTTCAGTGGTAGTTGTGGATGTTTCTGTGGTAATTGTGGGAGTTAGTGTGGTAGTTGTGGGTTCTTGTGTGGTAGTTGTGGGTATTTTAGTTGTAGTTGTGGGTTTTTCAGTGGTAGTTGTGGATGTTTCTGTGGTAATTGTGGGAGTTAGTGTGGTAGTTGTGGGTTCTTGTGTGGTAGTTGTGGGTATTTTAGTTGTAGTTGTGGGTTTTTCAGTGGTAGTTGTGGGTGCTTGTGTGGTAGTTGTGGGTGTTTCTGTGGTAGTTGTGGGTACTTGTATGGTAGTTGTGGGCGTTGATGTGGGAGTTTGTGTGGTGGTTGTGGGTTCTTGTGTGGTAGTTGTGGGTTTTTCAGTGGTAGTTGTGGGTGCTTGTGTGGTAGTTGTGGGTGCTTGTGTGGTAGTTGTGGGCGTTGATGTGGCAGTTGTGGGCCTTGAAGTGGTAGTTGTGGGTGCTTCTGTGGTAGTTGTGGGTGTTGGTGTGGTAGTTGTGCGTTCTTGTGTGGTAGTTGTGGGTGTTTCAGTTGTAGTTGTAGGCGTTTCTGTGGTAGTTGTAGGAGTTTGTGTGGTAGTTGTGGGTTCTTGTGTGGTAGTTGTGGGTTTTTCAGTGGTAGTTGTGGGTGTTTCTGTGGTAGTTTTGGGTTTCTGTGTGGTAGTTGTGGGTGCTTGTGTGGTAGTTGTGGGTGTTTCTGTGGTAGTTGTGGGAGTTTGTGTGGTAGTTGTGGGTTTCTGTGTGGTAGTTGTGGGTTTTTTAGTCGTAGTTGTGGGTTTTTCAGTGGTAGTTGTGGGTGTTTCTGTGGTAGTTGTGAGTGTTGGTGTGGTAGTTGTGGGCGTTGATGTGGTAGTTGTGGGTGTTTCAGTGGTAGATGTGGGTGCTTGTGTGATAGTTGTGGGTGCTTGTGTGGTAGTTGTGGATGTTTCTGTGGTAGTTGTGGGTTTTTCAGTGGTAGTTGTGGGTGTTTCAATTGTTGTGGGTGTTTCTGTGGTAGGTGTGGGTTTTGTAGTTGTAGTTGTGGGTTTTGTAGTTGTAGTTGTGGGTTTTTCAGTGGTAGTTGTGGGTGTTTCAGAGGTAGTTGTGGGCATTGATGTGGTAGTTGTGGGCCTTGACGTGGTAGTTGTGGGTGTTTCTGCGGTAGTTGTGGGAGTTTGGGTGGTAGTTGTTGGTTTTTCAGTGGTAGTTGTGGATGTTTCTGTGGTAATTGTGGGAGTTAGTGTGGTAGTTGTGGGTTCTTGTGTGGTAGTTGTGGGTATTTTAGTTGTAGTTGTGGGTTTTTCAGTGGTAGTTGTGGATGTTTCTGTGGTAATTGTGGGAGTTAGTGTGGTAGTTGTGGGTTCTTGTGTGGTAGTTGTGGGTATTTTAGTTGTAGTTGTGGGTTTTTCAGTGGTAGTTGTGGGTGCTTGTGTGGTAGTTGTGGGTGTTTCTGTGGTAGTTGTGGGTACTTGTATGGTAGTTGTGGGCGTTGATGTGGGAGTTTGTGTGGTGGTTGTGGGTTCTTGTGTGGTAGTTGTGGGTTTTTCAGTGGTAGTTGTGGGTGCTTGTGTGGTAGTTGTGGGTGCTTGTGTGGTAGTTGTGGGCGTTGATGTGGCAGTTGTGGGCCTTGAAGTGGTAGTTGTGGGTGCTTCTGTGGTAGTTGTGGGTGTTGGTGTGGTAGTTGTGCGTTCTTGTGTGGTAGTTGTGGGTGTTTCAGTTGTAGTTGTAGGCGTTTCTGTGGTAGTTGTAGGAGTTTGTGTGGTAGTTGTGGGTTCTTGTGTGGTAGTTGTGGGTGTTTCTGTGGTAGTTTTGGGTTTCTGTGTGGTAGTTGTGGGTGCTTGTGTGGTAGTTGTGGGTGTTTCTGTGGTAGTTGTGGGAGTTTGTGTGGTAGTTGTGGGTTTCTGTGTGGTAGTTGTGGGTTTTTTAGTCGTAGTTGTGGGTTTTTCAGTGGTAGTTGTGGGTGTTTCTGTGGTAGTTGTGAGTGTTGGTGTGGTAGTTGTGGGCGTTGGTGTGGTAGTTGTGGGCGTTGATGTGGTAGTTGTGGGTGTTTCAGTGGTAGATGTGGGTGCTTGTGTGATAGTTGTGGGTGCTTGTGTGGTAGTTGTGGATGTTTCTGTGGTAGTTGTGGGTTTTTCAGTGGTAGTTGTGGGTGTTTCAATTGTTGTGGGTGTTTCTGTGGTAGGTGTGGGTTTTGTAGTTGTAGTTGTGGGTTTTTCAGTGGTAGTTGTGGGTGTTTCAGAGGTAGTTGTGGGCATTGATGTGGTAGTTGTGGGCCTTGACGTGGTAGTTGTGGGTGTTTCTGCGGTAGTTGTGGGTGTTTCTGTGGTAGTTGTAGGTGTTTCAGTGGTAGTTGTGGGTGCTTGTGTGATAGTTGTGGGTGCTTGTGTGGTAATTGTGGGTGTTTCTGCGGTAGTTGTGGGTGTTTTTGTGGCAGTTGAGAAAATCTCTGTTGTAGTTTCAGGTCCTAGTGTGGTATATAGGTTTCCAACAGTGACGATCACACAACGGAGCTCAGAGTGATATTTTGCGCTGTAAAAATCATATTTAATCAACAAATTTGTTCGATGGTAGATTTTTTCTAATTTGGTTTAAAAAAAATTAGATCATGGATTATAAAACAACTGAACTGATACAGAAAATTGAGACTGACCCGGAATTACTTAGTGCCTGGGAGACGAAGCAGATAGGATGGTCCTGTCTGTTGTCTGCTGTTGGTGTCCATCTTATTTTGAACTGTCCAGGTGCAGTTGTGGTTTTTATAAAATCGTGCGGACCACTGACCAGAAGCTCGGAAACACTTAAAAAACCACGACAACACATTCCCATAAGTATTATTCTACACTTGAGATATGTAGGATCATTCCTAGACAGGCAGACTGATTGATCTAAAGTACACGCTGCCTCTTAGTGGTGAATACATGAGTTACAGTGTATTTTCCTCACCTAGAAAAATTGACCTCTGCCCTGACTGAGATCTGCAGTGTGTTGTTGACAGCAACGTAGAAGTGGGTTCCGTAGGCCGGCGTCGGGGACAGGAACCTGGGGAGATATTCCCCCTCTGCACAGGAGGGCACTGCAGCCCCAACTGGAGCACAAGGCAGCCATGAATACTGAGATGTACTTCTGTCCTTCACATGCTTCATTGTTGTATACTTTGATAAATTTACCAACCCATCTACACACTCGACCGTTGGAAACGCCCCCCCTCCCCCCATCCCCCAGCGTGTCATAGACAAACATGTAGCCTAATCACTGTAGATAATATCTACCTCTGACTGCAAACTGTACGGGCAACTTGCTGAGAGGGCTTAACAAGGAAGTGCGGTTGGACTGCGAGCCATCCTTGTAGGTCAGGGTTATAGACGCAGTGGGGAAGTCCTCCATCATAAGCTGCACCGCGTACGTGTTTTCAGCCGAGATGGAAGTGTTCAAGTAAGATAGCGTGCATGGTGACTGAAGGGTACAAAAAATAACGTTGATTAACTGTTGGATTAAAGTTGATATGACTGTACTTAAAGGTCCCATGACATGCTGCTTTTGTGTGCTTTTATATTGGCCTTAGTGGTCCCCTAATACTGAATCAGAAGTATTTTTCTTGAAATTCAGCCTTGATTCATAATTACAGACACTACTAGCAGTCCCACAATGAGCTTTCCTCGCGACGTGGCTGAGAAGAATACCCAGGGCTTGGTTTACACCTATCAAAAGGCAAAGGTAGGCTAGGGGAACTCACTAATGTTAAATAACCTCCTTAAGTGAAATGTTCATGTCATGGGACCTTTAAATATTATTTTGCTGGAACACACTGTTTCATATGGGAGATTGCATTTGAAGTTTGATAATTATTCAACTGTCTGGGTGTGTCCTCCTTGGGCCCTTACTTTCAGTGTAAAAAAGCTTGGTAGTGAACAAGTAGCACACTCCTGGTTCCCAGATAGAGAAAATCTGCACTGAACCAGGTCTCCATCTGGATCATGGGCCAAAAACTGAAAATCCCTGGGACAATTCACTGGAACTCTTGAGGGGAGAGAGAGAGAGAACGAGAGAATGAGAGAGAGAGAGAGAGAGAGAGAGAGAGAGAACGAGAGAGAGAGAGAGAGAGAGAGAGAGAGAGAGAGAGAGTTATTTTGGGATTAAACCCTCGTATTTAGATCATGGGCTCACACAGATTAGTAAAATGATGAATGCAACTCACAGCAGAAGAGGTAT
Source organism: Hypomesus transpacificus (assembly GCF_021917145.1). NCBI lineage: Eukaryota > Metazoa > Chordata > Actinopteri > Osmeriformes > Osmeridae > Hypomesus > Hypomesus transpacificus. The sequence goes on along the minus strand of NW_025813761.1, from coordinate 194,525 downwards.
GACTGTGGTCTGTGGGGATCTGTTGGCTGTCCCTGTGTCAGACCTCACTCCCAGATCCACCGTAGTTCTTAGTCTCCATGATATATCTCCAACATAGGTGTTGATCCAGTTACCACCAGACAGTCTATCAACATGAATGTAAAGTATGTTACAGTTGCACAGGCATGGGACTTAACTGGGAAAATACTATAAACATTTACAAACATATGCTTGGGCAAAGTGTTTCCATGGTTTTTTCAACACTTACTCAAGTATAAAAGGTAGGTTGGTGTCAACATTTCTAATCATGACTTCTTCCCACTGGCACCAGTCTCCACTGCTACTGTCCAGGTTATACAGAGCAGTGCTGCTAATATTGCCACAATTTCCACTCGTACATGTCCAGAGGTTAGCCCAGGCTGTAGTGGAACACGTCGTGTGAAGGGCCAACTTGAAGCGAATGTCCACCTACAATCATTCAGCAGATGTGAAGTCTAACTCACAATTCTATCCTGTAGTTTCTAAGATGGTCGAACTCGAAACACACAGTGACCATTGTAGTTTGGCTTTCAAACAGTTAGAGGGCGATAGACAACAAACTGAAAAAGTTGAATAATTTACAACATATGAATAATACGACATATGACTCTAATCTAATCTGAATCTAATCTAATATCTCAGACTGTGCATGTAATAAATACCGACCAGTTACCACGACCGGTTACCAGTATCTTCCATTCAAAAACACGAGTCCTTGTCTCTGAACATTGCAGAAGGCAGATATCCACACCTCCCTGTCAGAACTCAGAACTCTGTTTCCACTTTGTGGTCTTACCGTGTAGAATCCGTCTGCGTTGACTCCTTTGGGGTTAAAGGTCATGGTCCCTCCGTGGAAGTGGGTGGCTGAGGATCCAGAAACCAGCAGTAACAGCGGCAGCAGGATGGTAGAGACAGACATGGTGCCTACCGCATGTGAGCACCTGTGACTGCGGCCTTGGCTTTTAAAGAAAAATGCTCTGAAGGAAATGCTGAACGCGTGATGGAAGAATGAGGAAAGACACGTTGGAAAGGAGATACACCTTTCTGTGCAGCGGGGGCAGACTTAACTATGGGCGACATGGGCGAAACAAAGGATCTGAATGGTGACATTCATGCAAAAAGTTTCTATCTCTCATATGAAGGGCACGTAAATGATAGCCAAACAAAAATGCTCTCAAGGTAATATTGAATATGGCAGACAACTGCCAGGGCTGGGAAAGCCTCACACGCAGAAGCACGAGATGGGAAGGGCAGACCTATCCAATGGTGCACCTCTTTCTTTGTACAGTATGCATATAGTAAAATCGATCACACTACGAAATGCTACCAAATAAACCACAATTTATTTATAATACTGGGAATACATTGCAGTATAATTCAATTGCCAGTCATTCCGGGAGGAAGACTCTAAGTTATAACACATACTACGAAAATACAGTCTGATCGCACCGGCTCGATACACATCCCCCCATTAAGACAGAGAAACAGAGAGAGACATAACCACAGGTAGTCCGAGGTGGTGGAGTTAACAAAGAAAGGCGATGCACATCCTGCGTCGCATTGTCCGAGTGCGGGTGAGTTTGTGGTCTAATTAAACCGCTCTGGCTGTAAAGTAGCAGTGTCAACGACGTGATTTGACTGCTGACTGACAGCGTTAAGTTCTCGAAGTCTCCTGCATAAACCAGCTCTGCCGGATTGCTACCCTCTTTCTCTTTCTTTTTCTCTCTCGCACGCAAGCACACACGCATGCATGCACACACTTTGATTAATCCGAAGTGATCCATGCTTACACACTGACATGCACTGCGCGTCGGCCTGTTGCTATGAAGACGTCATCCCCGGTGTCATTGTCGGCCGTGATTGGACACCCACCAGGGCAGCGGCAACTTCTACAATTTTCGGAATCTGCAACAGCTGAGTTGACAGTGCAACAGCTGATTGGTGCGCTCTTTGGAATGAACAATACATAAACTTTGAGACCTTTCACAGTTCAATGTGAAGCTAGCCAGCGAGTTTACGCGGTCAAACTTCTTAAGGAATTTTCTACACGTGCTCCGTATAATAACAAAAGGTTTGTAAAAAAGTTTTAGCCTGCTAGCTAGTATCGTTTAAATTGCCGGACGAAATGGCCACCTTACTGTTCAGAGCCACTACTGCTAACTATCCAGTTGTGTTAAATGTATACCTCTATACAAATCTTATGATTGACTATTTTATACGGGTTTTAAGCTAAATGTTTCGTTTCTCAGAATTGGCAAGCAAGTTTGGGAGTGTTGACTGTGCCACTGTCACCTGGTAGTCATGGCAGCAATTACCCTGCGCTTCTAACATACGGCGACTTGTTTTGTGTACTTATCAAGCTGTTTGTTTGCACCGACTTTTTACACACTAAATAGGTCGTAGCTTGTCTGAAGATGAGCTTTAACACAGCCGGCGCGTTCGCTAGCCGCAGTAGCCAAGAAAATGTTGCTGCTGGCTCAAGCAGAATGGATCCAACCCGTATGCAGAGGGCAAAACAAAGAACGGTCCTCGGCCTACTGAGTGAAAACGAACAGCACAGCCGTTTAGCCGGAGGTCAGCCCTCTAAACTCGGGTCCATCTCGGAGAACTCTCAGACGACGTTTCCGGGCTGTACATCCAGCTCCAGCTTTGATGTCTTTCTGGATGACCCATGTGAGGTTGTCCTCCCTGCCTGTACTGAAGTCGTGGTTTCACCTCAGTTGGTGAATGAGGATAGGGCAGCCTTGCAACATAAAGATTTCCGGCTCTTCCTCGACCTGAGCTCAGGTGAGATGCATTGGGGTTAGCAATAATGATTCATGCATCATGCATGCCAGCCTATCAATGAATGGAGGTGTACCTTCTTTTCAGGCACATGTATGGACACCTCAATGCAATCCCTACCTGATGAACCAATGACATCAGAGGATATGCTGGGCCTGTCTGAGTACGCGGAAGACATCCACCGGCATTTGCGAGAGAGTGAGGTGCGTTACTGCTTTAACAGCTGCCATCTAGGTCTAATGGCATTCAGTTAAATGACTTTACACTCAAACCATCCCCCCCCCCCCTGACCTTGCAGCAGACATTTTGTCTGTCCCTTACTCTAATGCGTTTACAAGTCCCACCCCGGTTTGTCATTTACAGATGAAATGCCACCCCAAACATGGCTACATGCGAAAGCAGCCAGACATCACTAACTGCATGCGTGTCATCCTGATGGACTGGCTGGTGGAGGTGTGTCTGGAGTACAAGCTGTGCAACGAGACCTTCTTCCTGGCCGTCAACTACATTGACCGTTTCCTGTCCTGCATGTCAGTGCTTCGGGGCAAACTGCAGTTGTTGGGCACGGCTGCCATAATGCTCGCAGCGTAAGTTTTTTTTTTTTTTTTTTTTTTTTTTTTTTTTTTTTTTTTTTTTTTTTTGCTTTGACGTTTTTTTTTTTTTTTGTCAGAGCGGTTTGACAAACGGCCCCCGTCGTTCCAAATCGAATGCCATCCATTGCCGTTTCTTCTTCAGGAAGTACGAGGAGATCTACCCCCCGGAGGTGGACGAATTTGTGTACATTACGGACGACACGTACACCAAGAAACAGGTGCTTCGCATGGAGCACCTCGTCCTGAAAGTGCTGGCGTTTGACATGACCGTGCCCACAACGCATCACTTCCTGCTCCAGTACATGACTGTGCAGTCTGTCTGCTCCCAGACACAGAACCTCGCCCAAGTAGGTCCCAACCTGTCAGTCTAAACATGAGCAACGTTATCTACCACTGATCTGGGTTGGCACTCTTTCCATATTCCAAGGAACACTTGATACTGTAGGAATGTCATCGACTTAGGTTTCTAGGTGTGCGTACCACTCAGGGTTGTATTGTGGTTTCATCTTCCAGTATGTGTCAGAGTTGAGTCTGCTGGAAGTAGACCCTTTCCTGCAGTACGTGCCGTCTATGGTGGCAGCGGCAGCCTACTGTCTGGCCAACTACACAGTAAACAGAACATTCTGGGTGAGCTGTCCTGATCGATCCCGTGGCTTCGTTCTGTAATGGTTTGAATACAACCCTTGTCGGTTGGGTAATTCAGTTGGGACATTCGACCAATCAAAATGACTAATCCTGTGCTTTGCTTCCTTAGCCTGATGCCTTGGGTGCCTTCACTGGTTACACCCTGTCGGAGATTGCCCGTTGTCTGAAGGACCTGCACAAGCTCTACCTCGGTGCGGAGAGTCGCCCCCAACAGGCCATCAGGGAGAAGTACAAGAGCTCAAGGTGGGTTGAAGGGCACTGACTTGTCTTCATGGCTGTTTTTGCTATACTCCTGCTTCAGCTTATCTTGTATCCTTTTCACAGGTATGGAAATGTGTCGGCCATGACTCCTCCCCCTTCTCTACCTTTCCACTGAGGCAACTGGAACCTTCTGTGGCCTGCAGCACGACACAGCGCTTACCTGTTTTGTAGATATGTGATTTTGTAAAATTACTTTTTTAAATTGAATTTTTTAACCGGTGTAAATAAGCCATTTTTATTATAGTTAGCTATCAAGGTAACAATAAAAATTATAAAGTTTCTTGTGAACTTTAAACTTGACTGCTTGAGGTGTTGTATTGTTGGTTCTAGTCTGAGATCAGGATTTGCCCCAAGTCTGTAAAAGCCATTCGTCAAACGTTCAAATCTTTTACTGTATCTTGTGTGAAACCTCCCCAGAATCATGGACTTCAGTCTGCGTCTTGTATGTTGCATCATGAGATTAAAATGACAAGTTACCATATTTTTTTTTGCCTCTTAATGATTTTCAAATACGTGTTCACAGAGCTAACCTGTTTATTTTTTTATTGACAAAGGCCATGTCAACCAGGCGTTCGCTAAGGCACGTTTCAATTTCATTTCAAGGCTTCCCACCCAGACGAACATCAAGTCATTATTGTATTTATCGTTATAGTGGGACATCTATTGGAAGAACTGTAGTATGACATGGGATACTCTACTCATGGGGTGGATCTACAAGTTGTTTGATTCATCACAAGACCGACAGCCTGTGTTTGGCGGACTCCGCGTCAGAATGTTAATGACAGCTCCGCGTTAACAGAAATACAGGCTTAAACGGACTTTTTTTTAATCGTTGGCTTGTTCCCGTATGGTGTACTTTTCCGGAACTTTCAAGTTAGGCATATATTAAGGTGCGTATCATAACTTATCGACAAACATCCAGTCCATCAACGAACACATTAACCATAGCAGTTGTCTCTCAGGTAAAACCTGATACGAGTTGAAAACACAGATGCGTAGCTATGAGATTTGTCATGCGAGATTCCAGTGCGTACACCTTTTAAATCACCCATTACTCCTGTAGTTTCTGTTACGTATGGTGGATTATAAGCGCTTAATATAAGTGCATATTTTTGTACCCCTCTCTCACATAAATTCTCCTCAGATTAGCCCTCTTGTCCGTTTTCTATAGTTCCAGAGAATGGCGTTGGCTGAGCCAGCGGAGCTGTTGTTGATCAAGGACCAGCATAACCGTGCGCTGGCGTGCCTAACCCGAGGGCTGGCTGCCGACGAGGCCGGGAGGAGACCTGAGGCCCTGGAGCTCTACCGGAGGGGCAGGGAGCACCTCACCCAGGGCCTGGAGGTGCCTACTGGGGGGGACAGGCACAACGGAGCCCCTTGGGACACGGCCAGACAGCTACAGCTGAAGATGAGGCTGACTCTGAGGAACATCTCCACCAGACTCGATGACCTGGAGACTGCAGAGTCCATGACCACGGAGGGGCCAAGTGAACTGGCGTTGGATCTTCCCAAGCAGAATCTCTATCCCACCCTGGGGCCCAACGTTCAGCCTACCTCCAACCCCCTCCTCCGCCTCTACCCTACCGTGCCCGTCACCTCCACCCAGACCCCGCACCCACCCACACCATCTCCCTCTGCTGGAGCTTCAGGGACCACAGGCCCATCTCTGCCCATCTTCCCAGTACCGGCCCTGGGAGCCCCAGGAGAGCAGCCCCCAGCCTATACACCCCAGCCCACGGATGGGCACCACAGCCTGGCCTACAGCCCTGTAGCAGGGCGCCTGGGGGGCCAGCCCCGGGGGTTTGCGGCTGAAACGGCAACGGGAGATGGAGATGAGCTGCTGTTTCTCCCTAGAGGGGTGCAGATGTTTTTCGTGAGCGCCGAAGGACAGGTCAGCTCCCCCTCTCACCCTGGTTATCTACGCATCATCACTTTCGGCGGCGGGAGCAACGACGCGTCCGGCAAAGCGCCTTCAACCTTCCTACACGTAAGCAACATCTGAGGGTCATGTGACATGTTTAGTGGTAGGATATAGACACACACTGGACACACTACCGTCTCTAACGACAAGTCAACTCTAACAAGCGACATGATTTCTCTCCGTCTTATCTTGTTTTGTTTCAGATATGATAGAGATGGATAGACAGATCATGATAGGTTACAGATGAAGCTACGCGATGTGCTTATCTTAGCATCAGCGTTCAGTCAGTACTGAGTGAGAGCTGGGTGGAAAGCAGGGGTCCAGAGAGACCACAGTGGCCTCCACGCAGCTTGAATCAGATGACCATGGCCCTCGTGGAAATAATTACAAATAATTAAGCGGGGAATCTGGGCTGCACATAGATCAGCATTCTCCATTCTGGAGCTCCTGGTGGGCTGATCCGTAAAAGTTGAGACATGTACAGTTTAAGAGGGCTGAGGATTGGAAATTGAAGCACAATTGGTATCTAGAGTCTACTAAATCGAGTGTCGGGGTTGTTAATTGACTATACAATACAGTTGCAATAGAGAACACCCAAAGATGGATTCCTGCTGAGCTTTTTAAAACCAGTCTGTCCACATTTTGGTTTGTTGCTCAACCACAGCTTGAAATTCTTGGCAATGCAAAGGGCCTGTTGCCAAAACTCAAGTGACTGCTGCTGTCTGGAGCAACTTGAACCCAACCCGTGACTTCACTGGAAGACAGGTGGCTCAGCAGTTAGGGTATCGGGCTATAAATTGGAAGGTTGCCGGTTTGATTCTTGGCCGTGCAAAAATGACGTTGTGTCCCTGGGCAAGGCACCTCACCCTACTTGCCTCGAGGGAATGTCCCTGTATCTACTGTAAGTCGCTTTGGATAAGAGCGTCTGCTAAATGACTAAATGTAAATGTGATTCTGCTCCTCAGTCTGAGTGTGTGTCGGCCTTGTACACAGTTTATCACTGTGAATACGGTAGTGTGTGGGGTGCTTTCAGCCTGCCCTCTGCCCCAGTAGGACAAATGCCTCAGTAACAGATGACACTGCGGTTCCGTTGTGTCCACGGCCAGAGGCTCAATCTCTGGGTGGCCCTGGGAGAGGTCAGGCCAAATACCTCTCTGGTGGCTGCTGCCTGGAACACAGCATCACACACACATACTGGCTGACTGTTGAAATACAAGCACAGACATTGAGAATGTCTCATAAAAATGGTGGCGGGAGGGGGGGGGGGGGGGGGGGGTCGGGGGGTCGGAGGGTAGTGTTTTACAATTTTCTTTGTTAAATGTGTTGTGTTCTGGTTTGACCCCTTTGCCATAGATAGCTGTTGAGTGTGTGAGTTGCAATCTCCAGTCTCTTGGTGGACACCGCTCAATCACTTCCAGTGTGTGTCTCTTTGTGTAAATGCAGGTGTGTGACTGGCTCTTCCCTGGAGACCCCAGTGCTACTGGCCAACTCTGGCATCTTTATGTTCCCAGACACCATGGCTGTTGTACTTTCGGGGTCTGGTGTGGTAGTAGTATTTGTTGGTATGGTAGGCAGTGTTTCCCACAGATTAGAAATCTAATTGTGGCCGGGAGGGGTGGGGGGTTGTAATTTGTTACATTAAATATTAATCCAAAATGATTCACACCTTCACAAAATTAACAACTAACATATAATTTCTGCATTATGAATGATGTAGCAACGCTAGTGCTAAACAACTATTTAACTGGTCGGCTCCATGACGCCGGGTAAGTAGCTAGCTCTTGAGACTTCTCACTAAAAGAACGAAGGGGAAACTTCGAGTACTGTAAGTCGCTCTGGATAAGAGCGTCTGCTAAATGACTAAATGTAAATGTGAGTAAGCTACCTAGCGAAAAGTAGCCTCAACTTTCCTCGACTTTTAGCTACGGCACTAATGCTGAAGGCTCGCTGATATAGCTGTCGGTCTTACTAGAACGGCATATGTATGCATTGTTGACTGTTGACTGCGTGCATATGTGAGAAAGACGCATGAGTGACAGAGAGACGGAGGGAGAGCAGGGGAAAGGAAATGCAGCTGAACGAATACGCTGCGTGTTTTAACCTAAATAGCGATAAAAAAAAAATATTTTACGAAACGCAATGTGTGGCGGCCGGTGTTGATTCTGTGGCGCACCGCCACAAATAAGTCTATGTGTGGGAAACACTGGTAGGTGTGAATGTTGGTGTGGTAGTAGTATTTGTTGGTGTGGTAGTTGTGAATGTTGGTGTGGTAGTAGTCTTTGTTGGTGTGGTAATAATAATAATAAGACTTTATTTATATAGCACATTTCATACAAGAATTGCTGTTCAAGGTGCTTTACATAAAATCAATAAAAACAATAATACAAGTAACAAAAAAGTAATAAAAGTAGTAGTTTTGTTGGTGTGGTAGTAATAAATAAGATTTTATAGCACATTTCTTACAAGAATTGCAGTTCAAGGTGCTTTACATAAAATCAATGAAAACAATAATACAAGTAATACAAATAATCAAAGTAGTCGTATGTGTTGGTGTGGTAGCTGTGTTTGTTGGTGTGGTAATTGTAGTTGTTGGTGTGGTAATTGTGAATGTTAATGTGGTAGTTGTTGCATCAGGTATAATAGTTGTGTTTGTTGTGAAAATGTGTGTCGTAGTTTCGGGGTCTGGTGTGGTAGTTGGGTTTGTTGGTGTGGTAGTAGTATTTGTTGGTGTGGTAGTAGTATTTGTTGGTGTGGTAGTTGTGTTTGTTGGTGTGGTAGTAGTATTTGTTGGTGTGGTAGTTGTGTTTGTTGGTGTGGTAGTAGTATTTGTTGGTGTGGTAGTTGTGAATGTTGGTGTGGTAGTTGTGGCATCAGGTATAATAGTTGTGTTTGTTGTGAAAATGCGTGTTGTAGTTTCGGGGTCTGGTGTGGTAATAGTATTTGTTGGTGTGGTAGTAGTATTTGTTGGTGTGGTAGTTGTGAATGTTGGTGTGGTAGTTGTGAATGTTGATGTGGTAGTTGTGGCATCAGGTATAATAGTTGTGTTTGTTGTGAAAATGTGTGTTGTAGTTTCGGGATCTGGTGTGATAGTAGTATTTGTTGGTGTGGTAGTAGTATTTGTTGGTGTGGTAGTTGTGAATGTTGGTGTGGTAGTTGTGGCGTCAGGTATAGTAGTTGTGTTTGTTGTGAAAATGTGTGTCGTAGTTTCAGGGTCTGGTTTGGCAGTTGTGTTTGTTGGTGTGGTTGTAATATTTGTTGGTGTGGTAGTTGTGAATGTCGGTGTGGTAGTTGTGGCATCAGGAAAAGAAGTGTTTGTAGTTAAAATGTGTGTCGTAGCTTCGGGGTTAGGTGTGGTATATAGGTTTCCAACGGTGACAATCACACAACGCAGCTCAGAGTGATATTTGAGGCTGTAAAATAATTTAACAAATTTGTCAGATGGTAGATTATTTCAAATTTGGTACTTAAAATGATAGATCACGGATTATAAAACAACTGAACTGATAGAGAATCACTTGAATTAGCAAAATGGAGACTGACCCGACTTCCTGCGCCTGGGAAACGAAGCAGATAGGATGGTCCTGTCTGTCGTCTTCTGTTGGTGTCCATCTTATTGTGAACTGTCCAGGTGCAGTCGTGGTCTTTATAAAATCGTGCGGACCACTGACCAGAAGCTCGGAAACGCTTAAAAAACCACAACAACACATTCCCATAAGTATTATTCTAGACTAAGGATATGTAGGATTATTTCTAGACAGGCAGACTGATTGATGTAAAGTACACGCTGCCTCTTAGTGGTGAATACATGAGTTACAGTGTATTTTCCTCACTTGGAAAGATTGGCCTCTGCCCTGACTGAGATCTCCAGTGTGTTGTTGACAGCAACGTAGAAGTGGGTTCCGTAGGCCGGCGTCGGGGACAGGAACCTGGGGAGATATTCCCCCTCTGCACAGGAGGGCACTGCAGCCCCAACTGGAGCACAAGGCAGCCATGAATACTGAGATGTACTTCTGTCTTTCACATGCTTCATAGTTGTACACTTTGATAAATGGAACAACCCACCCACAAACTCGATGGTTGGATATTTTTCTAATTTTCTCAAATCCATCCCTATCCCCCAGCCTGTTAAAGACAAACATGTAGCCTACATAGGGGAGATAATATCTACCTCTGACTGCAAAATGTACGGGCAACTTGCTGAGAGGGCTGGAGGAACTCCGGTTAGACTGCGAGCCATCCTTGTAGGTCAGGGTTATAGACGCAGTGGGGAAGTCCTCCATCATAATCTGCACCGCGTACGTGTTTTCAGCCGAGATGGAAGTGTTCAAGTAAGATAGCGTACATGGTGACTGAAGGGTACAAAAATAACGTTGATTAAGATTTAGTTTAAATGTTTAATATGGGAGATTTACACTTGAAATATGATCATTCTTCTCGAATGTCTGGGTGTGTCCTCCTTGGGTCCTTACTTTCAGTGTAAAAAAGCTTGGTAGTGAACAAGTAGCACACTCCTGGTTCCCAGATAGAGCAAATCTGCACTGAACCGGGTCTCCATCTGGATCATGGGCCAAAAACTGAAAATCCCTGGGACAATTCACTGGAACTCTTGAGGGGAGAGAGAGAGAACGAGAGAATGAGAGAGAGAGAGAGAGAGAGAGAGAACGAGAGAGAGAGAGAGAGAGAGAGAGAGAGAGAGAGAGAACGAGAGAATGAGAGAGAGAGAGAGAGAGAGAGAGAGAGAGAGAGGGAGAGGGAGAGGGAGAGAGGGAGAGAGGGAGAGAGGGATAGTTATTTTTTGAGTAAACCCTCGTATTTAGTTATTGGGCTCACACAGATTAATCTAATCAGATAAATACAACTTACAGCAGAAGAGGTATGACTGTGGTCTGTGGGGATCTGTTGGCTGTCCCTGTGTCAGACCTCACTCCCAGATCCACCGTAGTTCTTAGTCTCCATGATATACCCCCAACATAGGTGGTGATCCAGTTACCACCAGACAGTCTATCAACATGAATGTAAAGTATGTTATAGTTGCACAGGCATGGGACTTAACTGGGAAAATACTATAAACATTAACAAACATATGCTTGTGCAAAGTTTTTCCATGGTTTTTTCAACACTTACTGAAGTATAAAAGGTAGGTTGGTGTCAACATTTCTAATCATGACTTCTTCCCACTGGCACCAGTCTCCACTGCTACTGTCCAGGTTATACAGAGCATTGCTGCTAATACTGCCACAATTTCCACTCGTACATGTCCAAAGGTTAGCCCAGGCTGTAGTGGAACATGTCGCTTGAAGGGCCAACTTGAAGCGAATGTCCACCTACAATCATTGAATCACTTGAGTCATGTTTTATAACATATGACAAATACAACATACTTTCACAACAGTAGCAGGCTCAATGCTAACTACATAATGGGCTTGATTTACATTACATTTAGTCATTTAGCCGACGCTCTTATCCAAGATTTGTAATCTTACATCTATATCAAATAGAGTTCAAATAGGGAGTCAGATGGCTGAGCGGGTAGAGCATCGGGCTAGTAATCTGAAGGTTGCCAGTTTGATTCCCGGCCGGTGCACATGACGTTGTGTCCTTGGGCAAGGCACTTCACCCTACTTGCCTCGGGGAGAATGTCCCTGTACTTACTGTAAGTCACTCTGGATAAGAGTGTCTGCTAAAAATGACTAAATGTAAAAATGTAAAAAATAGGCAGGGAAATCCCTGACTGCGCATAAAATAAATGCCAAGCAGCTACCAGTATCTTCCACTCAAAAACATTTATCCTTTTCTGTGTAATTTAGAAGAAATCAGACATCCACACTATAGTCAGATGGCTGTTTCCACTTTGTGGTCTTACCGTGTAGGATCCGTCTGCGTTGACTCCTTTGGGGTTAAAGGTCATGGTCCCTCCGTGGAAGTGGGAGGCTGAGGATCCAGAGAGCAGCAGCAACAGAGGCAGCAGGATGGTAGAGACAGACATGGTGCCTACCGCATGTGAGCACCTGTGACTGCAGCATCTGCTTTTAAACCAAAACGCTCTGAAGGAACTACTGAATATGTTATGGAAGAATGAGGAAAGAAGGACACGTTGGAATGGAGATTCATGGGGGTGACATGGACAATAAAAATAAATCGGATTGGTGACGTTCGTGAGATCAGTTTCTATTTGCGGATCAGTTTCGAGTCTATGAACGGCACGTAAATGATAGGCTATAATGTCACTGTGTGGGAGTATTCACCTTGAGGAAGTGGGCTCTTTGCTTCTGGTTTGTGTGCTGGGCAGACTACTGCTTGGGAGTACTCCCTGACAACTGCATACGTGGGGCTTGAGAACAAATTGTTCTTAAAAACCTTTGGTGAATGAGGCTCAATGTCATTGAACTCTCCTCTACCCTTTTGGCGTCAAACATCTCTTTAATCATTACACCTGTTTAAAGCCCTTTGAACCTTTAATTGTTTGTTATCTGTCACTAACAGACACGTTTGCAAACTCTTGTTAGAGCGCTAAAACCTATTTAAGATGATAATAATTCATAATAATTCAATAGTTTTAATTTAATTTAAATGAATATGTTTTTAGGGATGCTGAGATTAAAATTAGGTGTGCTTGAGCACGCCTAAAAAGAAATAGTCGTTTGTGTGAGTTGCAAGCTCCATTCTCTGTGTGGAAACCGCTGAATCACTTAGTGTGTGTCTCTTTGTGTAAACGCAGGTGTGTGACTGGCTCTACCCTGTAACCTTGGAGACCCCAGTGCTACTGGCCAACTCTGGCATCTTCATGTTCCCAGACACCATGGCTGGCCCCCAGGGGTCCTACGTGGGCATAGTGCTGTCCTCAGAGATGCCTGAGGCAGACAGAGACATGTTCCAGGACATTCTGGCCCAGCTCACAGACCTCAGGATCCAGGTTGGTTTACTCTGAATATGCTGGTGTTAGCGAACATGGGAGTTGATAAAGGCGACATGGGGGTCAAGAAGGGGTCAAGAAGGGGTCTGTCGTGAACAGGGGCGGTTCTACACGGGGGCCTACAGGGGCCTGTGCCCCTGTAAACAAATTCCTGGCCCACCCTGTGGCCCCCCTGACTGAATAAATTCCCCCCCAAAAATGTTTTACACATTTTCTTTTTCTAGTAGTCATCATGAAACGAGGAAGGGACATTGCAGCCTTTTTTGCCCCATTAAATAAAAAAGTTAGAGAAACATATCAAGGTATTGAGAGAGCTGAGGAGCTGGAAGAGGGAGAGCCAGAGCCGTTTGTATGATTTTAATGTAAAGCAAAATTAAGTAATGTTTAAATATCATTTGTTTCCGTTTTTTAATGTGTGCCACTCTGATTAAACACTGGGCCCCCCTTGGGCCCCCCTTGGCCCCCCCATTAAAATTTGTCTAGAACCGCCACTGGTCGTGAAGACTTTGGGTGTTCATTGCTGTTTTTTCAAAGAGGAAGAGTCAAGGATACAAAGGTTTACATAATTTGGTAGATCACTTGCTAGATTGCTTTTGAAATGACTTCCTATATTGTTTGTTACTATTGATAATCAGATTGGTTAAGAGATTTCCGGTTAGATTATTGTGTTTGATATCATTCTGTGTGGGAGTTGTCTTTTTGTTGTCTTGGCTATTTTAGAAGTTTGTTTCCTTGTCCGACAAGAATGGAGTACATCCATTCCGTCACATTCACGCGAATCAAGTAGGTGTTTAACGTACTCAGATACTTGATGGGGGTCACACTAACTCAGGTCTGGGTGGAAAGTCTCTTGGCAGCCTTACTGGTGCATTCGTCACCGGTATAAAACCACAGCTTGAGGAAACACTAACAGCATGTTCTAATGAAGCACCCCCCCCCCCCCCTTCCAGCCATGTTAAGATACAAAAACAAACAGTAATATGGACCGTGTCACCTCATCCCGTTTGATAGGCTCTGGAGGAGGGGTCGAGTTCAGAGGTCATGAACCTGAGTGAGAAAGTCCCCATTGGTCCGCCCGGGGACAGGTCAGGAGTCCCCATGGCAACTGGGGGTGCGATGGGGGAGGAGGAGAAGCCGCCTGTCCCTGAATGGAGCGAGAAGATGTCCCAAAGCATCCTGGCAGGTGTGTGTCTGTGAGACCGAAGGTTTGTGGGAAGGCACCGGATCCCACACAGTCTCTAGTCTTCTCTGACAGATACAAATATACTTATTGATATGCGTACACATACATCGTGTGTACGTACCTCACTTACAAAACATTCTCATCCCCTCCCATAGGCACCTCTTGGCTGAGTAAAGGCTTTCTGAAAGGGGCTGAGGCCACTGGCAAGGCCATCCACAAGGGAGCGTCCAAGCTGCGCGAGCACATCACCCCGGAGAACACGCCTGCGGAGGTTAACCCCCGCGTGACCAGGGGCCTGCACGTGGCCAAACAGGCCACCGGGGGCGCTGTGCGCGTCAGCCAGTTCCTGGGTAAACATCGGGGGCTTGGGGCGGTGGTTGTTATGATTACTGGCATGTCACCATGTGTATCTCCCGTACGCGTGCGTTTTTTGCTCATGACATTCATTCATGTGTTTGATTATATCCTTTTCTGATTGTGTTTTTTTGACACGCTGTGTGTGTGTGTGTGTGTGCGTGCACTGGCAGTAAACGGAGTGTGCGTGGTAGCCGGATGTGTGGGGGACAAGCTAGCCCCCCACGTGAAGAAACACGGCGCCAAGCTCATCCCAGAGTCCATGAAGAAGACCCAAGATGGACGCTCAAACCTGGATGGTGCCATGATTGTAGCAGCAAGCAGTATGCAGGGTGCGTCGCCTCTATCGTAGCCTTATGTTTGGCTGCTAATGTACGATTAGACACACCCCCTATGTCCTGAAGGACAGCTTAAATCTTCTTTAGAACAGTTTCGGAAGTCAACCCTGTGTACTCCAGGTTGGTGAGATGCTCATCTGGTTATTTGAACCTTATTTTTACCAGGTCTCTCGGCTATATGGACCGGTTTGGAAACTGGGGCGAAGACCGTGGGCAAAAGCGTGCGGTCTGAGACGGTCACGACAGTGAAGTATAAGTAAGTCCTCCTCTTCTCCCTCTCCTCCAATGACGCGGTCATCCACGGTTTCCTCCTTTTCTGAGGGCTACACTCTCAGTCCTTTTCTGTTTTGTCAAGCCTTGCGTTCGATTCCAGTCGTCCTGGGTGTCAGTATATCTCTGTTTCAATAGTAATGTGATTGGCTTATGGAGCTACTGTATGGATCAGGATTGGATGCAGAGATAGACAGTCACCCAGGCTGGACTTGTTTTCAACTTTGGGGAAATAATATAACTTCACACCTCTTTTTCAGATATAGGGGGCTAGAGAATCTGTTAAACCCCAGAAATATATAACTGAAGGGGAGTTCAAAACAGATTTGAACGGACCCCTAGTGGCTGAACACTCCTGCTTCTTCTCTGACTAACTCAGAGGCGATTTCAGAACAACACCAAGCCTTTTGACTTTGTGTTTATCGAGGTGATCGCACGGATCCGAAAGCAATATGGAGGAATTGGGCTTCTCGAATAAAAAGCTACAGGGTTGGACTTATGACCAAAACGATTTGATTATACCTACTTTTTCATTTGTTGAGGCTGCATATGCAAATGATGAAGTGGCTTGGGCTTTGGGGACAGCTTCATGTCTGGTCTGTTGGGGTCTTCGCTGAGTCATCTGTGTTGTGGACAGCTAAATGCCTGTGTGGAATGAGTGGTGGTCCGGCTGGTTATTCTGTGAGGTGGTGACTCTCATCTAACTTGTGTAGAATAAAACGGACATGAATTCAAATACCTTACCTCTCTTGTTTTTTTTGACCTGTAACATTCTGCTGTGGTCAATAACAACAAATTAGCCACTGACCTATTGCCTTACCTTTAGCTCGTCCTATATTTGATATTTAGCACTTTCTAGTAGCCTACAGATATTGTAACTGGCTCCCCAACATGTCCTTAGTAATAGCTTTCTTGTTGACGTACTATATTTTCTAACCCGGGCCGCTGTCATTGGTGGTGAAGGTATGGCGAGGAAACCGGGCAAGCCACAGACACGGCTGTTCAGTCTGTGGTCAACGTGGGCGTGACGGCCTTCAACATGGACAACCTGGTAATAAAGGGCGTATTGAAGGGCACCGGGAAGACCACCGCCAAGGCTGCGGTCAAAGACCACAACCCGACAACCGGAGAACCGGCCGAGAAGCGAGAGAAGGAGTATGGGGAGAAAGCGAAGTAAGAGGTGTAGGGTATATTTTTTTGCTGTGGTCACGTGTTTGCAAAATGAGCAGAGAGAGGGTTATACTTTAGGTGTTTTTTTAATTATTATTATAATTATCTGTTTGGCCATGTGCATTATATATATAATTAATATTATAGACTACATATATCTGATTGATTAACTGTTGACATCTTGCATCTCAAAATTGATATATTTTGATATTGTAAGTGATTCACAGTGTATTTTATCTAAGTATTTCCCAGCCCTAATTATTTGCACTATTAACATTTAAACCACTCAAGTAAATTAGTGTTATTCATGCCATTTGTTAATATTGCAAAGATAACCCCCAAAATACCATGAAGTAAATAAAGGATTAGGCTATGTGTACATTAGTGAATACACATAATGATATTTCTGTTGATCTATTTTTTGCCCCTTGGTTAAAATAAAAAGGTCAAACCGGTAGTGTATTCATTCATAATGCATCATTTAGACTTGTGTGCAACGCACACACACATCTCAACTATTGCTATCGGATAACTTTACATAAAAAAACCTATGACCCACATTTATGTCGATTTTTTTAGAAAATGAGTTCCAATGTAAGTAAAATGAACTGGGCCATTGCGTCGCCTCTTCTTACAGCAAGTCGGATACCAGAAGTTTCCATGGGATACCAGAGGAACAAACTTTTAATGTAGGCTAATTAGTACAACTTTGTGGCCTACGATGGGAGAAAGACAGACTTGATCAAATATGATCTAGCTCGCTTGCAGGCCGAATTGGAACAGGAGAGAGAAAGGAAGTAAGTACCCTTGGCCGCACAATAGAACAAAAGTATTGTTGTTGTAAGGTCATCGCGTGTTTATAGCAGCGGCGGTTCTACACGGGGGCCAGTGCCCCTGTAACAATGTCCCTGGCCCCCCCTGTGGCCCCCCTGAGCTGACTGAATAATAATAAACGTTTTTTCTTTTCTTTTTTTAACACGTTTTTCTTTTAGTAGTCATCATGAAACGAGGAAGGGACATTGCAGCCTTTTTTGCCGCAGTAAATAAAAAAGTTAGATAAACATATCAAGGTATTGAGATCACTTACTGCAGGGGTGTCGAACTCCGGTCCTCGAGGGCCGCTGTCCTGCATGTTTTAGATGTTTCCCTGCTCCAACACACCTGATTCAATTAAAAGGGTTGTTATAACGACCATTCATTCGAATCAGGTGAGCTGGATCAGGGAAACATCTAAAACATGCAGGACAGCGGCCCTCGAGGACCGGAGTTCGACACCCCTGACTTACTGTGTCTCTTTGGGTATGCACAGGTGTGTGACTGGTGATGGGAGAATGAGGAAAGAAAGACACGTTGGAATGGAGATCAGCTTTTCTGTAGAACAGGGGCGTAGTGGGCTATAAATAATAATCGGAGTGGTGACATTTGTGCGATTAGGTTTTATTGCTCATTTTATGAGCACGTACATGATAACCTATAATGTCATTGTGTCAATCACACCATAATTCTTTTCACCTGTGCTACCTGTCCCCTCCCCCCCACTCCAGGTGCTCCCTATGATCTGATTGTTTCCTTGTGTATTTAACCTCTCTTTCTCTCTCCTTGTTCTGGTTGTTTCTTTGTGTATTTAACCTCTCTCTCTCCTCGTTCTGGTTGCTAGTTTGTCTTGTGTATTTCCCGAGTCATCCCAGCCGGTTTATTGTTCTTCTCAGTGTTCCTGGTATGTGTATCTAGATTACCCGTGTACCAAACCCTGCCTGCCAAGTGCCCAATTCAGCCTGCCAATTTTAGATTAATAAAATACTGTTACCCATTATACCTGCCTCTGCTGTCTGCATTTGGGTCTTGGCCTGAGCCGCGACAGTGTGGGAGTATTCACCTTGACGGAGTGGGCTCCCTGATTCTGGTTTGTGAGCTAGGCAGACTACTGCCTGAGCTGGGCAGACTGCTGCCTGAGCTGGGAAGGTCTCCCACACAGAAGCACCAGGGGGGAGCGGGGGAATCTATCCAATACTTATAGTTGATGTACCCTTAGTATAGATAGTCATTTTAGGTTCCTATACAATACAATACCCGAACTTAAACTCTGGATTTGTTTTATTACAGTATAATGTATATTTCAATTGCCAGTCATTTCAGGATGGAAGACTCAGTAATAAGTTATAACACACTATTGAAAATACAAACAGTCTGATCTCTGTATGGCCCTCGGAGAAGTCAGGTTGAATACCTTTATATTTTAGATTGCGTTTGAAATGACTTGCTTTTGTATGATTTTAATGTAAAGCAAAATTAAGTAATGTTTTAATATCATTTGTTTCTGTTTTTTAATGTACCACTCTGATTAAACACTGGGCCCACCTTGGGGCCCCCTTGGCCCCCCCATAAAAATGTGTCTAGAACCGCCACTTGTCGTGAAGAGTTTGGGTGTTCATTGCTGTCTTTTCAAAGGGGAAGAGTCAAGCATACAAAGGTTTACATCATTTGGTAGATCACTTGCTAGATTGCTTTTGAAATGACTTCCTAGATTGTTTGTTACTCTTGATAATCAGATTGCTTAAGAGATTTCCGGTTAGATTAGTGTGTTTGATATCATTCTGTGTGGGAGTTGTCTTCTTGTTGTCTTGGCTATTTTACAAGTTTGTTTCCTTTTCCTAGGTAGAGTACATTCATTCTGTCATATTCAAACTATTCAACCCAGTGTTTACATACTCAAATACTTGTGAAAATGATGAGCGTCACACAAATTTATGTCTGGTGAAAGGTCTCTTGGCAGCCTTACCAGTGCATTCCTCACAGGTAGAAAACCACAGCTTGAGGAAACTTACAGCGTGATGGATGTTCTAATGAAGACCCTCCTTCTGACTGTTGGCAGCTTTCCAGCCATGTTAAGATCCAAAAATCCCATTTGCACCCCCTACACCTAAACACCCCTACACCCCCTCCTCTTGATAGAGGAGGCATGGTGGGTCACAAGGGGTCTGAAGCAGGAGTGATTCTAGGACCATCCTAGGTTGTCCATGTTCAACATGTTCAACATGGACAACCTGGGCATAAAGGGCATATCGAAGAGCACTAGGATGACCACTGCCAAGGCTGTGGTCAAAGACCACAACCCGACAACCGGAGAACCGAATATCCCGGCAGAGAAGCGGGAGAAGGAGTATGGGGAGAAAGAGAAGTAAGGGGTGTAGGTTATATTTTTTTGCTGTGGTCACGTGTTCTGTTTTCTTTTGCAAAATTAGCAGAAAGAGGCTTTTACTTTAAGGTGTTGTTTTATTATTATTATTAAATACTTCATTTAGATATCTGATTGATTAACTGCCGACTTGTTGTGTCTTAAAATGTATATATTTTGATATTGTATGTGATTCATACGGTGGCCCTGAAGTGCAAACCACACCCCGTAATATGAGTACATCCCCCAAATGAAAATACTCCCCCCCAATACGAGTCAATTTAGGGGGTGTCATTTGCACTTCAGGGCCACCGTAACATACTGATATTTCTGTTTATTGTCCCTTGGTTAAAATAAAAAGGTGAAACCGGTAGTGTATTCAATCTTTGCAAGCCACACACATATCTAAGCTATTTATATCGGATAACTTTACATAAAAAAACATATGTCCCACATTTATGTCGATTATGTGAGTAACAGTAGTCCTAATGTATGTAAATTATACTCGGCCATTGCGTCGCGGTCACGCCTCTTTCTACAGCAAGTCGGATACGGCGGTTTCCATGGGATACCAGAGGAACAAACTTTTCACGTAGGCCTAATAAGTGTAATTTAGTGGCCTAACATGGGAGAGACAGACTTGAGCAAATATGATATATTTTGCTTGCAGGCCGAACTGGAACAGGAGAGAGAAATTAAGTAAGTACATTTCGCCGCACGATAGAACAAAAGTAGGGAAGTTAAAGCAAGGTAATTGCGTGTTTAGAATCTGTGCCTCCGCTTTTAGGGAAATGCTGGAGGAGTCCATATCCGATTTGAGGAGCACTTTATCTGGACTGCAAGAGAGACTTCACAGCGTCGATGGGGAAGGTGAGTGTCCGGCATAGCCTGTATCATACTGTGAAGTGTGAACAGTGCTCTCAAGTTTGCGTTCAGCGTGAGAAAAACAAGTTGTTGCCTGAGAAATGGAATGCGTGAGACTTGAGAGCACTGGAACTACCGCAGTAGGCTGTAGTCAAACGTTGAGAGGTAGCGTAAATTATTATATTGTAGGAATGGTAACAGTCGTAAGATGACACCTTTTGAAGAGGGAGACAACAATGCATACATTTACTTGATGTGCATCTCCCTATAGCACAGTATTTCTGTTTAGGCCTCCTATAATAATATTGCTGATCCTGGGTTCCCCAGGTAACGAGTGGAAAACTCGGTATGAGACCCAGGTGGACCTGAATGGACAGCTGAAGAGACAGACCACTCTCCTTCACGAGAGACTGGAGGATTTACAAGGAAACCCAGTAGGTAATTTGCCTTACGAGCACAGTTCTAGCTTTAAGCACACTCCTATTACCAGTTCAATTTTATCTAATTTTGCGTTTACTTTTCTTAACGTTTTTTTTGTACAGATCGATTGGCCTCAATACGATCGTATGATGACATGCCAATGGTGAGTGTACTTATGGTACAGTAAAAGATCTGTGTGTGTGTGTGTGTGTGTGTGTGTGAAAGGCATATCTAGACTTGGAGCCAGAGGGAGCCAGAGAGACGCCTAGAGAGGAAAAAGGAGAGGAAAAAGAGATGTGGAGAGAGGAGACAGGGAGGACAAGAGAGACAGAGAGGGATAGAGAGAGACAGACAGACGGATAGAGAGGGTGCAGCAGACAGATAGAAAGACAGTTGAGAGGGAGGGAGGGAAACGCAGAGAAAGAAAGAAAGACAGAAAGAGAGAGACACGAGGGAGCTAAAGGAAGACAAGCAGACAGGGAGAGAGACAAGCAGAGATAGAGAGAAAGAAAGAGAGAAGTGCGTGAGAATTGTGAGGGAGACGTGTGCTACTGATGGCAGCTGCAACTTGAGCTTCTTCTGCTGATGCAAGCGGAATAAAGCAGGCTTTAACCAGGGCACTGTAATCACTGGATTACTGAAACCATAGGAAAGTAATACACACCAATTACACACTCTCGAGGGTTATGTGTGTGTCTGATTTAATGGACGTTTGTGTGCCTGTCTGTCTGTGTGTGTGAGTATGAAGTGGCAGCTGCTCGTTAGTTTCCAGTACCAAAGGACTGTGAACCTGATTTCCCAAGAAAGAGAGAGGAAGAGGATTGAAAGAGAGAGATAGAAAAAGGAGGGAAAGAGTACGACAGTTGAGTGAGAAACAGTACGTTGTGTGGTCGACGGCATCTTCTAGAATGTTTGTGCGAGTCCTTTTCGACCTGTGGTCCTTCCTGCTGGTGAGGGGCAATGCAGGTTAATTCCGCCATTTTGACTGAAGGGCCACAATGACTGTTCTGTGCCCAGTAAAAACCTCCAGACAAATTGGCCTTGTTCCTGAGAGAGCGCGCTCCAGGAATGACTCGGTGATTACCGGTTCCCGCTTTCAATGCCACAACCTAACACCCTTGTTCCTTCACTAAGCCTTAGATGGTTTGCTGTTAGACGTGGCTGTTGAACAGTAGATCAAGATCATCTAGTTTGAGTTTCATTGTTTGATATTGACATTAGAAAAGGTTTAGCTCAGTGGTGGAAGGTTTGAACGCAGGTTCTAACCTCTCCCTGTACGTCGTTTTGGATTGAAGCATCTGCTAAATGAACATAGGACATACGGCACTTTACTCCTTTACAAATGACGGAGGGTGTCGTTCGTCATTCATTGAAGGCCTCCACCTGGTTCACACTGCCTACTTACCATTAAGGACTCCATGCAGGGATGCATCAAAACTTTGGTTCTCTTTCCCAGGATGCACTGAGGCAGAGACTGACGCTACTGACCAATGAGAAGGCCGGCCTGCAGGGTCAGCTGACAGACTGCCGTCAGAGGATCGAACAGGAAGGGAAGGTTAGCGTGAAATCTGGTGGGATGATTTTGTGTGGGTTATGTCACGTGCCGAACTGGTTGAAAAGGCCAGTGACACCTGTGGTCAAGTTGGTAACACCTGTCGCCCCCCCCCCCCCCCCCCTGTCTGTCTGCCATCAGTCCCTCGCCCAATCCCTCGCTGTCTATCTGTCATACCCAAATTAAATTTGTGTCATATCTAGACAACAATTATTTCACTTGTCAGCACCTCTCCGTACAAATGATAAATTCTTTATTCGAGGTTTTAGGGATTCGTTTGACTGTATTTTCAATCGATTGTTTGAAAATGTGCCGTTACAGTATTTGTCTGATGGCGTTTGACCCACTTTTGTTCCACTCCCAGGCCCTTTGTTAACTGTTCTGTTCAGCGTGACACATTAGACCAAATACGGCTAATATCTCACAGCATTAGACGCCGTAATCCCCCTTCTAATCCCACATTCATTAACGCCGAGGACCTTCTGAAAGACCTCCTTGTAGACACACAGAGGAATACTCTCACACACAAACACACACACACACACACTCATACTACTGTACACAGACACTGTGTATGATTGATGCAAGAAAATTGTTAATGCTCAGTGTAGTTTTCTGGGAGATGAACAGATTGTGGGGTTGTAAGCAGAGCTACAAGATCTGAAAAGTGAAGTACCCTTTCCATTCAAATTGTCAGTCTCCTTCTCTCCTTCTCGTAAACAACAGGCATTTCATAAGACCAACGACGAGAGGCGTGCGTATCTGTCAGAAATCGCTAAGGTAAGCACGTAACCTAGCCTGCGTGATTCATAACTCCTGACACGGAGAAGGCTTCAAAAAGAAATATAGACTGACGAGTCGTGAATATCTTCCTGAATGATGAATGGCCACTGTGGGAGAGAGGGTTATTAAAATCGAGAGAGAGAGAGAGAGAGAGAGAGAGAGAGAGAGAGAGAGAGAGAGAGAGAGAGAGAGAGAGAGAGAGAGAGAGAGAGAGAGAGAGAGAGAGAGAGAGAGACAGAGAGACAGAGAGACAGAGAGACAGAGAGAATGTGGTGCAGGATGCTGTTCTGAGTCCTACTTCTAAACTACTACCTCATTTACCCTATGGAGTTGTCTGTTTTGTAAGAGCTCCTCACAGAACTGAGTCAAGGACTTTTGGGGGGGATAGGATTTGCGTCATCACTTTTTTCTTAGGTGCACACATACGTACACGCACGCACGCAGACTCAGCACATTTTCAATCATCGGAAATCAGCATTGAAAAGTCCATACCCCTCTTTTCCTCTCCAGCTGTCTTCCACCCTGGATGCCAATAGGAGGCAGTACCTATGCCAGCCACGAGGGGCACCAGAGAGTCAACAAAGGTAGTTGCAGTTTGACCCCAAATGGCCCAAATCTCAGATCTGTTGTCTAAATAATCTTCCCTCCAGTCCCACACTGAACCATCTGATAGTAGAACAGGCAGTGGTTGAAGTGTATTATACTACTAATAAGCATGGTTATTGTTTGTGGGCGAAATTAGTCCCACACAATATCCTCCATCCATTCTTCCTGATTAAGCGTTGGTTTCACCAAAGCACAGAGACAATTTTTGTGTGCCAGTAACTTTTCAAACTAGGGGCTATACTGCATTACCCACAAGACTAAAATAGTGGTGTGCGTGTTCTACTGCTCAACATCATGAATATTGAACACGTCATTCTCAGTCTTGAAATGTCGTGACATGAGTTGGCCTGAGACTACACACATGAACAAATTTAATTCATTTTTTTGACTGAATTGAGGACTATATTATCAGCAGGTTGAATCGTTTAGTCATTCATTCCTCATTTATTATTTCAATTGCTTTCTGTTTTTTGGTAACAGGGGAAAACCAAGCAAGCTGCCTGTGTCTGATTCTACAAAAGGAGGAAGAGGAGCAGGAGGAGGAGCAGGAAGAGGAGCAGGAGGAGGAGCAGGAAGAGGAGCAGGAAGAGGAGCAGTGAGGAAGGAAGTTGTAGGGAGTAGATTACCAAAACTAAAGCACTAGTCTGGTTATTAAGGGCCGAAGTAAGGTCTTATTTGTGGAACATGAACAATAAAATTGACTTTTATTTTGAAATGATCTGTGGAATGTATGAGAATAAAAAAAAAAAAAAAAACAACAAATGTACCAGTATGCGCTTGGTTGTTTACTGTGAGGCTGTTAGGTAAAAATAAACTTAGAGTAAGTAGAGAGAGAGAGAGAAAGAGAGAGAGAGAGAGAGAGAAGGAGGGGGGGGAGAGGGGAGACAAAAATACAAAGTGGACGGAGGCTGGATGAAAGAGAGAGGTCACCCAAAAATCTGCAAGTGTGACATTTTCCCAGTCTGTTCCATTTCTACCAGAGGGCCGCGCCGCCCACCACCTGCCTTACATAAACATCGCCACGTCACAGCCATCCTCCAGATCTTCTTATATAAATTACACACACACACAAACCCAGCAACTACCACTGTCAGGGTGTATACACACTGCTCCACACTCAAGGAAGTATTGATGCAGAGACGTGGAACACAAATCGATTTACACCACAGAAAAGTAGTCAATGGACATGGAAAAAAGATTCAATCCAGACCTTGTTGGCCTTACCACACAATGTAGTCGTAAAAAAAAGGTGCTTTGTTGATCAAAATACAATACATATTTGGCAGGAATGTAATGAAACGATAGTTCACAGATGATAGGACTCTTATTTTTCTGAGCAAATGGTGTATGAGTTATGATAACAGCCAGGCTTCCCAATATACCGCATAGCTATGATTCATGACTCTTTCTGTATCTCTCTATATTTATCTCCCTTTCTCTCAGAAAAGTTATCTCTCTTGTTCTCCATGTGTCTCTCTCTCTCTCTCACCCCTCCCTTTCTTCCACTCAGAACAGTTTGGTCAGACCAGGGCCCAGCAAAGTTTAAAGCGCAGTTCATTTGGCTGCCCACTGGTTTGAAAGCCTTTGTCATTCTCAGCAGATGGGCAACAAGCTGGGTTTGTGTCAGAGATTAGTCATTGGCCCATGTCCATCCAAATGCTCCTGTATGTGTCATCTCATGTTTTAATTCTAAATACTTTGGGTGGGAGACTAGAATGGTTATTGCTCTTGTACTGTAGGACCCATTGTATGAATATCATGCTACTATAGTACTGTTCTTGCCGTGGGAGAGATTCTACAAGCTACAGAAAAACTAGCAATTTGATAGAGTGGGTGGGTGGCGCAAGGATACTGAGTTTAAACCAATTTATTTCCAGCGGTTCCAGTAGATTACATGTGCACATTCTTTTTAAGGGGGGGTGAGGACTTTGCTGCTGCCAAACTAGTTTTTAATACATGAATATCATTGCTGATCATAGAGATGAGATGGCGAAATAGAAAATGGAGAGAAGTAAAGAGATGAGAGTGGGATAAAGAGAGAGGGTGGAGATGAGATGGGGAGGAAGAGATGCAGAGGAGAGGAGAAGAGTGGGATGAGGAGAGGAGGTAGAGAGGAGGAGATGGAGGGGGAGGAGAGGGGCAGGAGATGGAGGGGGAGGAGGGGGGCAGGAGATGGAGGGGGAGGAGATGGAGGGGGAGGAGGGGGAGGAGGGGGGCAGGAGATGGAGGGGGAGGAGAGGGGCAGGAGATGGAGGGGGAGGAGATGGAGGGGGAGGAGGGGGCAGGAGATGGAGGGGGAGGAGGGGGCAGGAGATGGAGGGGGAGGAGGGGGGCAGGAGATGGAGGGGGAGGAGAGGGGCAGGAGATGGAGGGGGA
Organism: Hypomesus transpacificus; assembly: GCF_021917145.1. NCBI lineage: Eukaryota > Metazoa > Chordata > Actinopteri > Osmeriformes > Osmeridae > Hypomesus > Hypomesus transpacificus. Next base: position 168,299 of record NW_025813761.1, on the reverse strand, counting down.
GGAGGGGGCAGGAGATGGAGGGGGAGGAGGGGGCAGGAGATGGAGGGGGAGGAGGGGGCAGGAGATGGAGGGGGGAGGAGGGGGCAGGAGATGGAGGGGCGATGGAGAGGTGACGTGCTTGGTGGTCTCCTGGGGACAGGATCTAGGTCACTTTGATCCATCTTGTCCTCCACCCCTGCAGTCCACTTTCTCTCTTCACGTCCTTTGTGATTACTCCGTACTGTACACAAACACACACACACACAACACACAAGCACACACACCCAACACACAAGTATGTTCATGGGAGAGCAAAAACGAGAGAATATCAAATCTCCCAAACTCAGTTCACTTCAAACACTTCATTCATTTTTCAATCAAGCTGTATTTCTTGAATAGCAACTGCAATTTAGTAAAGACATTCATGGCCATAGAAGAGAACAACTTCATATGCCTCTCTTGACCTCCCTAACATAAATATGCTCACTATCTCCATCTTTCTTTCTTTCACACACATCCTCCCCCTTCGGGCACACGCCCACTGAATAATGATTGAGAAAAAAATACTCCCCCACTCACTCCCTTATGACACCACCAGCGCGTGTCTTGTGGTTTAACGGGGCGTGCAGCGTGTGAGGGGGTGCAGTCCCACGCCTTGCAAGCCCGGGTGTGGGACTGCATCCCAATGAGGGGGGGGGGGGGGCTCTACAAAAAACACCAGACACGACTCAGGAGGGGGAGGAGGCGGAGGAGAAGTGGGGGGGGAAGCCAAGGGGAGGGAGAACAGCTGGTGCTAGCCAAGCCCAGCCTACACGGCACGCTCTTTTTTCTCTCTCTCTCTCACACACACAGTCACACACGCGCGCGCACACACTAGCGGAGGAGAGATCCACCGGACAACAAAGAAAGCACGGGGCCACTGCTGGCTGAGATAACGGAAGGGACACTAGGTGTCAACAGCTTATCTTTCTTCTGAAATCTTTTTTTTAACTTATCTGGCGAATTGGATAATCAGTAATACTGGAGGTGACCGTCGCCGAACCGTTAGTGTACCGTGTAGGTAAGAAAACTATTCAGAGGTCCTATTTTTGTATTGGATTCTGAACCTCGCTTATTAATTAGGCTAGGATTGCCTGTCATATCTGATGATCTGTCATACAGCTAGTTCTAGTACTTTTTTACTTTGCAAATGATACTTTTCATTGAGTTTATTCTTGCTTGGTATTGTTGCTTTGCCTGTGTCATTTTTCCAAAAGCATTATTCTGGCTAATGCTTCTTGATAATATTTTTCAAACAATATTGTACAATCAACTTAAATAGCCTAGTGTTCGACAATATTTGCAAGAAAAGTCAAAATCATTTATATCATTTATATTTCTAAAGCAGAAAGTAATTGCCTATTGCCTTCAACCTACTGATTGATCGCAGGCTGTGCGGTTCTTTCAGTGTTTCAAAATCAATGACACAGTACTCACGACAGTTTACAGACAGTGGAGTATAGCCTAGCCTACTATTGCTCAGAGCTTAGAAAAGCTTAATCTGTCATTAGGAAGTTATTTTGAGACCGGACACAACCACTAGGCGATTGTTAAAACAAGCGTCGTGGATTGAACCCCTGTATTCCATATTGTGACTGACTGTCGCGTACCGCGTGTTTGGTTTAAGGTTCGTATATTGTGTTAGTTACAAGTTTTTTTGTTATCTTGCGGTTCCCTTTCCAGATAGTAGAGCTGTGCTCGTGACCTTCGAGAGAGACATGGAGCTGGAACATTTTGACGATCGGGACAAAGCCCAACGGCATGCCCGCGGCAGCGGAAGGATGAATGGGGTACTGAGTCCAACACACAGCGCTCACTGCAGCCTTTTCCGGACCCGTACCTTGAAGACCCTTACTTCGGAGAAGAAGGCTAAAAAAGTCCGTTTCTACCGCAACGGAGACCGGTATTTCAACGGGATAGTCTATGCCATCTCCACAGACAGGTTCCGGTCTTTTGACGCGCTGTTGGCTGACCTCACCCGCTCCCTGTCGGACAATGTGAACCTACCCCAAGGCGTGCGGATCATTTATTCAATTGACGGCTCCAAAAAGATCACCACTATCGACCAGCTGGTGGAAGGTAAAATCTCACACTTCTGCAGGTCTCTAATTCAAACAGAACATCTCCGGTTATCGCGATCATAAAATATTAAAAGTGCAAGCATCTAGATTTTCAGTACAGTCATAAACTTGTTTTGTGTTGCAAAAGAGGCCCATATGGGTCTCCCATTTGACAGCTGCTGTCGGAGTCTGTAATAAGCCACTAGAGCCGGGGCAGGTCATAATTAAGCAGAGGGTGGTTTGGCTACAGAGGATGAGTGGTCAGTGCAGTACAGCTTTTTGTCTTGGAAGACTGGATTCAGGGGCACTGCCAGGAATTTTGGGCCCCATGAAAAAATAAAAAGTTAATAATTATTTTATTTTTTTATTTTTTGGGGGCCGTCCTAACTTTTCCCCCCTATACGGCGCCCCTGACTGGACTGCCATAGTTATAAATCAGCCTATTTTAGACATCATTATTTTCCTTGCAGTCAGGATATATATAGGCTACATGTATGGTAACCTAAGTTGACAAATAATACACAATATTATGTTGTATAGCCTAGCTGTTACCTCAAAATTAAATGTAGCCAGCCTTCCCCAACCTTTACATCGGTTCCTTGACCTCTCCCCCACCCCCCCCCCCCCCCCATCCACAGGTGAGAGCTATGTATGCGGCTGCATCGAGGTTTACAAAAAACTGGACTACACCAAGAACGTCAACCCCAACTGGTCGGTCAACGTCAAGGCCTCGGCCGCGGCCGCCCGTGGGCCCCTCTCCCTGGGCAGCGCCAAAGCCGGGCCCCCCGAGAACCGCGAGAACAAGGACTTCATCCGGCCCAAGCTGGTGACGGTGGTGCGTAGCGGCGTGAAGCCCCGCAAGGCCGTTCGAATCCTGCTCAACAAGAAGACGGCCCACTCCTACGAACAGGTCCTCACCGACATCACGGACGCCATCAAGCTGGACTCTGGGGTGGTCAAGAAGATCTACACGATGGAGGGGAAACTAGTGAGTTCTGTCACTTTGGCCAATAGAGGCTAGCTACTGTTAGCTAGTTAGCTAGCCATGATAAAGGTTCCTATATACAGTAATTGAGGCATTTTGTCCATGACCACTATAGGCTATGGCACTTTCTCAACCATTCCTACCTGTCCAGACTCAAACCTGTTTGTTGTCATCGTGTGTGACATACAGAAAGGAGAGAGAGAGATGTATGAATGGAGTCTGGTCTCTCGCCCACGCAGTTGCTTTTCTCCAGAGCTCCAGAGGAAAGACAGAAATAGCACAGTGTCATCCTCATTGATATTCCATCCTCTCTCTGGCTGACACTCTCTCTCTCTCTCTCTCTCTCTCTCTCTCTCTCTCTCTCTCTCTCTCTCTCTCTCTGTCTCTCTCTCTCACACACACTCACACTCACACACACAAACTATATAAGGACACACAAACATATAGGTACATTTAAAAAAGGCATGTTTTTGAAACAAATACAGGCACACTAACACTCTCCTCACACACACACACACACACACACACACACACACCAACAGACACACACGCACACACACTCAGACAGGTAAAATGAGGATACACCATCTGTCTGAGGCACCAATGGTGAGCCGGATCACAATCTCTGTTTCAATTAGTAAAGGAGGTATGTGTCTCTAGGTGTGTGTTTTTGTGTGTGTGTGTTACCCAGACGGGGTAGGTGGGTTCAAAGTTCTTTCTCTTACCGGGTCGTGACGCCTGCTGTGTGCCACCATGTCACCTTTTCATCTCTCACGCGATTCTCTTTCTCTCCTTTTGACTCTCTTTATCTCTCTTTATCGCTCTCTCTCTCTCTCTCTCTCTCTCTCTCTCTCTCTCTCTCTCTCTCTCTCTCTCTCTCTCTCTCTCTCTCTCTGTCTCTCTCTCTCTCTCTACCGCGCCTTCTCTCCTTACAAAAGCTTCTTGTTCCTCATCGGCTTTCTGCAAGTTTTTGCGTCGATGAAGATCTTATAAACAGTGAATACCTTGGTCCTATGAATGTGAGAATAAGGGAGGCCAGTAATCCCCTCAGACTGAACAGGCTAATCATGGTTTTGCTATTCCAGCTGGCAGATTAACGCTTAATAATTTTTTTTTATGAGGAATTTGTAAATGGAATTGGTCAGGAAGAACCGGACACTTTTCTGTCTAGTTTCCATGTCATTAATGTAAAGAGAAGGTTCTAGATGTCTGTTGACAGGGTGAACTTATTCAACAGTTAAAAACCCCCAGGCTAGACAGAACTAGACCATTTCAGAGCAGACAGATTCACACCATTGGACTCTCTACATTCGATAACATCCTGTCATCAGGTTTTCCATCATATCATGCGATTCTCCCTCCTGGTCTCCATTGGCGACCGTGAGCGGTGGTGATTGCACAATGGCGACGCCTTGCACCTCGCTCGCAAGGTAAAACTATTATGGGGTGTGTACTATTTTTAGGCCTGCCATCGATTGGGCCCGTGGGCATGGCAACGCGCTGCTAGATGGGCTGGGATTGTAACCAGCTCTGTGAAGCGGTGTTTTGGTGTGTGTTTGTGTGCTGTTGTGGTCTGTGATGGAACGAGAGAGAGAGAAGGGAGGAGAGAGGGCGAGGGCGAGCAAGTGTATTTGTGCGCAGTCATTATGTAACTGGCAGTAGTGGACGAAAAGAGAGTGAGAAAAAAACGCACAGCTAAACTAGTGTCTGGTGGGAGTGGGTGAGTATACAGAGATTTTGAAGTGAGGTATAGTCTGTGTGTGTGTATGTGTGTGTGTATGGGGAGGGGGGGGTTGCTGTGAGTCACAGGTCAGGGTCAGAGGATAATTCCCTAGGCGATTGCTTCTCCAGGGCTGTCTGTTACCCCACTGGTATCGTGTTTAGCCCATCCTGGTCCCTAACTGCATACAACCCTCCTCTTGGTGAACTGTTCAGAGGTCATGGTTAACTCTAGATAATCCCACCACAAACTCCCAATCCCACCTCCTAAAGGAGGCTAATCCAGACTCAGTTGGCCAGCAAGGAGCTGAAGAAGGAGGTATGTTTCCTTTCATTTCACAAACACAGTTAGGGTTTTTTGTCTCTCAGATGCCAAAGGCCTTGTGAAAATGGCCGGACGCACGAGGAACCCGTTCCTTTTACGAGGAAAAAGGCGGCGTTTGTAGAAGTTACGGAAACAGTCATCGACACAAATCCCTGTTTTGAACTCTCCGACTTGTAAACGTGCTGTTACCTACATGGCTTCAATCATACAAGTCTTCAATGTGTCAGGAAGGGTGTGTGTGTGTGTGTACGTCACAGGAGGCCTTGCCAGTCAGTCACCCAGGGGCGAATGTAGGTTTCTGGGTCTGGCCCCTGAACGGAGCCCTGGGGGGTCTGGAGACCCAGAGAGCCACAGCGCCCCTAGGATAGAGTCAGGCATCCAGGCCCCTTTATTAACCTGCTTAATCAGACAAGAAGCACAGGGGAGTGGCCTACATCTCTCCCATGATTCCTACCCTACTGTGGCGTAGCAACGACCGAACAAGCGTCTCGATTCCGACAGAGGGTTCTGCTATAATGTAGCGCGTCTCGTTTTACATGGGCGATAGTTAAAGAATGGTTGGCCATGGAAGAAATACATTGTTACATTGTGTGTGTATCTTTGTTCTACTCGTGTGTGTCCCTATGTTCTATTTTAGCCTTGGAAGTCTGTGTAAGACGACCCTAAAAAGCCTGTGTCAGTCCGTCTGGTAAATCCAATTAGTTTCTTTTGTTTGGTCATGGTGGCGTTGTCGTGGGCCACGTCCTGTCCTGACAGGATGTGACATGGTTGAGAACACTCCGCTACACGCACGCATACACACTCTGCTCATGCTGCAGACGAACCAGACTGAACATGAAGGCCCAGAGAGAGAGAGAGAGAGAGAGTATAGGAGTATAGAGAGGGAGAGAGAGGGAGGGGGGGAGAGAAAGGGGGAGAGAGATAGAGAGAGTATAGGAGGATAGAGAGGGAGAGAGAGGGAGGGGGGGGAGAGAGAGGGGGAGAGAGAGAGAGAGAATAGGAGGATAGCGAGGGGGTTTAAAGAGAGGGAGGGAGGGAGGGAAAACAGAGCGGAGGGAGAGAGGAACAGTATGAGGCTGAAGTGAAATGAAACGGAAGACACGTTTCATGTTTGGGGTGGTTTGAGCACTGTCAGAGCCTGCTAAACCACAGAGCCACGGAGGTCTCCCACCAGCACTCCCACCCTCCCGACCCTCGACCTCACCAGCCTCCACGGATCCTGAGTGAGGACCACAGTGAGACTATCAGATGTCTCCTATCACAGACAGATTGTTTTACACACTCCAGGCTTTGATTCACTTTATTTTTAGCCGAGTCTCTGTTCACCCACGATCCCCAGCCACTCATGTCTCCCAGCAGGCCAAGGTGCTTTGGGCAGTTTCTATGACGATATGATCCAGTTGCCTAGGAACGGGCTGATCGGCAGTGATGTCAGAGCATTCTAGGATGTGTATGTCGGATCTAGGAAATGAAAAAGACAACCCTTAAGTGGCTTAGGCCACGGACACGACTCACCTATTATTACCCCGTAAGCTGTGTTCATACACACGTAGACAGACACACACACACACAGACACACACACCCAGACCCCCAGCTGCTGTAGTGCAAGACGACCTGGAGAGGCTCATGCACGCACACACGCACACACACACACACATCGAAATGCTTTTCGACCTCTCTAAACCCCCTGCAATGCTTCAACAGTGAGGGTTTTATGTCAATGCATTTTGCAAGCAGCGCATAACCACGCACACAGGAAATGGAACCACTCTGTTATTCAATAAGGGTCCAGCACAGTTTTTATCCATACTCCCCAGGACAGTCCCTGATAATCAATATGAGGATTGCGTTATGTTAATCTGCCTTTGGAAGTCACAATGTATTGATTAACATCCGTCCATTTAGTTGCAGTTTGGTTCAAACAGTGGCACCTGTCACGACGGTTGCCAGGGATACGGTGTTCTTTGTGGGGTTTTGCTTCAGCAGACCTGGGCTCCCTGTGGGGCGTCGGACAGAGTACAGCACCTGCAGGAGGCCAGCGCATCCCATAATAACACCCTGGCTTCCACACTGCGGCGTTGGGTCTGGCCTGGTTGCTACCCTTGGCTGGAGGGAGCTTCTGAGTCTCTCTCTCTATGTCTCTCTCTCTCTCTTTCTGTCTCCCTCTCTCTCTCTCTCTCTCTCTCTCTCTCTCTCTCTCTCTCTCACTGTCTCGCTCGTTCTCTCTCCCTGTCTGCACTCTGTTGTTTTTACAGTCCTTTAGACCTCATTTAATTAGCACTCGCAGCATGCCCAACTCTCATATGGAGCGGAAGCATATTGCCTCTCTCTCTCTCTCTCTCTCTACCTCTCTCTCTCAAAGACTCTCTCGCTCAATCACTCACTTTGTCTCTCTCCCTCTTTTTATTTTTGACTCTGTTCCTGTCCTTGTTCTCTTTTTCTCTCCTTCTCTCTCTCTCTCTCTCTCTCTCTCTCTCTCTCTCTCTCTCTCTCTCTCTCTCTCTCTCTCTCTCCCTCTCTTCCCTCTATCAGCTCATCTTCTTTCTCTCCCTGTCAGATGTTGTCATTCGATTCAGGTCAACATGATTAGAAACGATAACCCCGCTGTCTGCTGTATTGTGCTGTCATGGGAACTGGAGTCTTTTTTTGATCCTGCCGTTTTGCTGAGTCATTCATACCACCTGAGTATAGCATTTGCTGCGCCTCACAGTGTGTGTGTGTGTGTTTGTGTGTGTGTGGGTGTGTGTGTGAGATGAACTGATGAGGAGGATTTGTCAGTGTGTGCATCAGTTCCCCTCAACAGATGCACTGTGAAAACACTGTTGTTCTCCACAGATAGATTTGCTTGCGAGAGTAGATGAGCATGTGTTTGTGTGTGTTTTTGTGTTTTGATGTGTTGTTCTTTTCCAGAAAAGTTGTTGGTTGACGGGGGATCCCTGGGGGTTAGTGTGTCCATGTGTGTGTGTGTGTGTGTGTGAGTGTGCTTGTGTGTGTGTGTGTTGTCAGTATTGCAGTGACAGCAGACCTCTGTTCACACAATTGGAACGCCAGTGACACAAAAGCCTCTGCTATTGTAGATAACTGGTCTCTCTCTCCCCCGTCTGTCTCTCTCTCTCTTTCCGTCTCTCTCTTTCTGTCTCTCTCTCTCTTTCTTATCTTATTGTCATAACCTGGCGCTGGAAAGATATATGGACGCTACAGAATGATACAGGAGGGTTGCGAGATATATGAAAGGAGGAGATTAGGGGGAGAGAATGGGGATGGTTGGGGGGTGGAGATGAGATTAGAAAAGGGAGGTGGGGGGAGGGCTGGGAAGGGAGGGGGGGATGAGAGAGAGGACGGAGGGGGTGGGAGGGGGCTGTGTGGAGCATTCATCTCGCCAGCTCCCGTTCCTTCGGGGGAACCCAACCTGATATCTCATTCCTTTTTTTCTTTCGCGAACACGGAAAGTTTGGTCCCAATTACACACGCATACTCAAACACAGACGCTTAAAAAAACAAAAAAAACATACACATGCCAATGGGCACACACACGCTGCACGCACGCACGCACCCACACATACACTCTCACACACACACAATCACGCAAAACACACACACACACATTTCCACCAAGTTTGTTTCCCCCCTGTGGAGAGCCGAAGCTTGGCTTACATAACTGTGTGCCTCTGTCCTTATATAACTCAGTGGGACCAGTCTGCTGTTCTGGCTAACTCAGCCCATTCTCACCTCTCTATCTGTCTACCTCTCTCTATCTATCTTGACCTCTCTCTTTCTCTCTTTTTACCTCAGTCTACCTTTTTCAACCTCTCTCTATCGCTCTAGCTTTCTTCACCTCGCTCGACCTGTCTTTATTTCTCTCCTTCCTCCTGCCTTCACCTCGCTGTCTGATGAGATGAGTTAAGGCACCAAAGTTGTGTCTCCTTAGTTCTCTCTCTCTTTTTCTTCCTCTCTCTCTCCATCACCTTCCTCCCATGTGCCAAGCACATTATCACTGTACTGAGGCATGCTTTGGATTCAGCACCACGGACAGCTCCACTATGGCTCGCTCTAGTAGCAGAAGCCCAAGCCAAACACCTACACACACACACACAGAGGCACACACACTCACACAGACACACACGTACATATGCACACGCCTACAATGCACAGGCAATTAACAGTTTGTGAGGCGAAGAGAGAAATTCTGACAGCACAGATGACACCTTGCTCTGCGAGGCAGACAGAAATATCCTGATTATCAGAGCGAGCGTTGTCACACACCTGCTGAATCATGGGAGCTGTGGGCGAGAAACCAGACAGACTGTAAATCCTTATTCCAGTTTGTGTGCCACCTCCGGGTGAACTCGGAACGGTACTGTGTGTGTGTGTGTGTGTGCACACGTGTCCCACCGGCAGCAAAATATATGACCCTCGCGTCAATCCCAGACACGTGAGATAACGTTGATGTTATCGCCTTCCAGCCATGTGTGTGTGTGTGTGTGTGTGTGGATAGAGGCTTGGAATGGGGTATGGCTGCAGGT
>NW_025813761.1:72467-158568 GCF_021917145.1 Hypomesus transpacificus | reverse complement strand
TGTGGTGTCATGCTGCCCCATGTGGCCATGAAAGGGAATGTCACTTTAGTTCAAAGGTACCGATTCCAGGCAAGAATTATTACGGAACGATAGCTACATAGCAACAGTTCTATCTTCACAGAAGATACCTACATGGCAAACTGACCACCCCACTAACTGACAAATTATGAAATTTTAAGTGCCAAGAAGTGGTTTTAGTCACAGTAATGTCTATCTGATTCATTTCCAAGTAATTAATTTCTGCTAGATTCATGTCTGATTGCGGACTGATTCATGTCCAAATGATTCAGGAGTGACTGATTCCCTTGCGACTTCTATGTGTGAAGTCTATGTGACTCGTGAGTCATGTGCGACAGACTCACGTTCTGTGTGTGTCCCCGCAGAAGCAGTGACGACCAGGAGGTTCTGTTTGACCAGATTCTGATGGGACAGCTGGAGTTCCCCCTCCCGTACTGGGACAACGTCTCAGAGACAGCCAAGGTGAGAGTCTGGAAGGGAGGGGGAGAGGGGAGGTCAGGGGAGGGGGGGGAAGGGGTTTCAGGGAGGGAGGAAAAGGGGCGTGGAGATGGAGGATGGAGTGGAGGATGATACCCTGGAACTCTCTCGATTCCGAGTTTGGAAGCGGACATTCACGGTTTCATCTGTGTGTGTAGGACTTGATCCGGTCCATGCTGGAGGTGGAGGTAGACCAGAGATACACTTCCCTGCAGGTGCTGGAACACCCCTGGGTCAATGTAAGCTGCAGGGCCCGCCTCCGGGACACCCGACCAATCAACATTCAACGTCTCCCGGGAAATAGACTGAAGTTTGACCTTCTCCCTGTTTCTGCTCTCTTTTTTTGGGGGGGGTCTTTTTCTCTCTCTTCCACCTCTTTCCCCTTCTCTCCCTTGTAACCTTAACCCCCTCTCCTCCTCCCTTCTCCGCCTCTCCTCCTGCTCTCTCTCTCTCTCTCTCTCTCTCTCTCTCTCTCTCTCTCTCTCTGCTGCCTGTTCAGGATGATGGTCTGTCGGAGAATGACCACCAGCTCTCGGTAGCGGGGAAGATCAAGAAGCACTTTAACACCGGCCCCAAGACCAGCGACACAGACGCCGGGGTGTCAGTCATCTCGGTAAGCCCCGCCCTCTCCAACGCCATCACAACACAACTCTCCTGAACTCGACTCTTCTCCATCTGTTGTTTGGATGCCAAATTGGGAATGTTGTGCTGGTTGACAGTTGGTTTTTAGGTGAACCGAATGCACTGGTCTGCCAGACCGGTTGAGATCGGTCTGGACCGGTTTCAGAGTGATTACAGAATGATTAAATCGGCTGGAGTGTATTCATTTTAAGGTTGAGTTCACTAGTTCTAAGACGGAGTGATAAAAAAATGTACGTTCAAGATAGACTGTTCAAGTATTAGGATGGTCTGGAACAGTTTTAAGGTGGGCCGAACAAGTTTTAAGGTGGACTGAACACATTTTAAGGAGGAATGTGCTGGTTTTTCCCTGCTCAGCTGGACCACAGCTTTTCCATGCAACGCTCTGGGTCGTTGGATTTCCACCAGCACCCAACCATGTACTGGATCAGGTACGCCCCGTTTCAGCCAATCCGAGGCGGCATTGCTGGTTTTACGCCCCGCCCCCCCCTGTCTGTGCCCCGGCGTGCTCATTGGCTGCTTGCGTGTTCCGTCAGTAATCCTAACCCCTCATAGGCTCAGCCATGAGTCCTGCACGGGCCCTGCATAACCCCATCTGCTATGCTGTCCCTGTCTGGCTTTGTGTGTCTGTGCATCGTTGTGATCGCCTCACACACGTGTGTCGTGTGTGCCACACACCTACACGTGGGCCTTGTGTTGGGGATGAGGGTGTGCGGAGGGGGGATGTGTAAGTGTGTGTGTGTGAGTTAAGGGCATCCAGTGTGTGGCTTGCTCTCTTCCCTGTGTGTAGCCTTGAGGTGGGTGAGCTGGTCCTGTCCCCATGCTGAACCGTGGATGAGCACCTCTGTGTTTGTCTGCCGTCTTCCTGCCTGTGACGCGTGACGACGCGCCCGCTTCCAAAACCGCATAGCGTCCCAGCACAGGCGTATCTGATTGGTTGTCTCTTGTCTCCGCCCTCCCCCCCCAGACCACCGCTCTTGATAAGGAGGGGCAGGTTCTCAGACGAGGACGCCACCAGGATGTGAGGTCGCAGCAGTTGCCGATGACGACGACGACGACGACCAAGATGGAACCACCCAGTTGCCTCCCTGGCCTGCTCTTGGCCCCCTCCTGTCGAAGCCCTCCCCCAGGGCCCGGCGCCGACCCCTCCCCCAGCCCCAGCTCTGACCACTCCCCCAGCCCCAGCCTCCCCTCGGACTCGGATGACGTCTCCCTCAGCTCAGCCAGCACTGTCCGCACTCCCACCTCTCCCTTCTAGAACAGGGGGAGGAGGGAGAGGAGGAGGAGAGAAAGAGGGAGAGGAGGAGGGAGAGAAGCAGGGAGAGGAGGAGGGAGAGGAGGAGGGAGAGGAGGAGGGAGATAAGGAGGGAGATGAGGAGGGAGAGAGGAGGGAGAGGAGGAGGGAGATGAGGAGGGAGAGAGGAGGGAGAGGAGGAGGGAGAGGAAGAGGGAGAGAAGCAAGGAGAGGAGGAGGGAGAGGAGGAGGGAGAGAAGGAGGGAGAGGAGGAGGGAGAGGAGGAGGGAGAGAAGGAGGGAGAGGAGGAGGGAGAGAAGGAGGGAGAGGAGGAGGGAGAGGAGGAGGGAGAGAAGGAGGGAGAGAAGGAGGGAGAGAAGCAGGGAGAGGAGGGAGAGGAGGAGGGAGAGGAGGAGGGAGAGGAGGAGGGAGAGGAGGAGGGAGAGGAGGAGGTAGAAAAGGGGGAGGAGCAGGAAGAGGAGGAGGAAGAGAGGTCCACAGATTGAGGGGTTGGGCAGTTGGTTGAGGGGGGGGAGGATGAAACAGTCAGGGAGGGGGTGGAGGGGGGGGTGAAAGGAGGCGATGGGTGGTCCAGACTGAGGGGGAAGAGGGGAGGGGGAAAGTGTGAGGAAGAGAAAATGACTTTTTCTACTATTCTCTCGTCTTCGCATCCGTTAAAGAGCTTCAGGAGCAAGAGATGGTGACACAGTTCACCTTCTGGTGATGATCAGAGCTCAACTGACGACACATCTGGCAATACATGGAGAAACAGGAACTGTTGCCATTTCATGTTCTAGTAAACCTTTTTTTTATTTTATTTTTACCACGGAAACACGTTTTTAGATCGATCGTATTGAACGTGATAGAAGGTGCGTAGATGTAGATTTGAGAATACTTTTGTCAAAGCGGTATAGCCTTCCTTGATGGCATGTCCAATCACACGGAGCGAATAAGGGTCGAGTTTAACGGAATCTGGAGCCATTTCTCTGAAAGAAGTGTTTACAGTGTGTTTGTTTGTAATCTCCTTATACTCCAGAAGTCCTCTTAACTATCATTCTCACCACAAAATGGATGCCTTTCTGTAATCGGACCTGGGTCAAATGCTATCGGTGTTCATTTCAAACCTGGGTTGCACACGATTAAACTTCAGCAAACTGGAACCAATGGACCACACCTTTAAGCACCAACCGGGAGGCAAACCAAATACACCTTCGGAATACTTTCAAATCGTTCAAATTGATGGCAGTTGACCCAGGTCTGCCTGTCACGTCTGAATACAGCACACCCGTTTACATGAACATGAGAGGACTGATTAAACGGTTGCTAACGGAGCGTGGCAACCGCCAGTCAAAGATGGACGGGCATCAGAAGACTTCTTCTGTGTGCCCAAATAGGTTGTGGATCAAACCAGCGGTAGCACTATCCATGCCTAGCACACTGGAGACAAGAAACAGCACAGCAGTTACAAATACAATTCACACAGATCATTTTACACATTTAAAAAAAAAACAATAAAGTCTTCTCTATAGAATAGATGTTTATCTGTAACCCTGATTCCATGGGAGCCAGAGAGTGGCTTACCACAACATGGTTTGATGGTGATGGGTTCATGTTTGTATGCTATGTAAATAGTATAATTTGATTTATTTTGATAGTCAACAATATATTTATTTATCAGTAGAGAGAAGCAGTGAAAAGGTTGACCACAGTGTACGTGAATACCTAACAAGCAGTCGTCATGTAATAATAACCATTTGCAATGAACTTCCAGCCACAACTCTGGGATTGATGTCACCTTCTCAGCACCTGTGTCTGATGGAGGGAGCTTAATTGTATGAGAGAACAGGACCATATATGGTGTTGAAAGACAAGGCCAAAGAGGCATCAGTCCGACAGGATATGAGGTCGTGGGTGTTTGAGTCTGGTGCAGATGATTTCCCAGCAACTATCAGTTCTCTTCACGCTACTCTGTGAACAAGAGACTGTGTCATCTTCACCAATCGATGTGCCCACAGTGATGTCTACGCAGATCTGTCCCATCCATCATTTCCCCCTCCTGCTTGGGCATCGCTGATATCCTATGGGATTATGGGTATTGTAGTTTGGTACCCGCCACTTGAATATACAGTAATACATGTGGTTTATCAATGCTCTCACTCTTGCACCAATGTATTAGCATATGTTGCATACAATACCTATACCTCTGTTCCAATATTGTTTATTAAAATAAATACTCTTAACAAATTGTTTGTGTGTTTATTGTCAATAACATCGGTAATCGAATACAAATACAAACTAACTAACAAGAACACATACATTTTTCCATCATGATTTGTGTTTGTAAATCACATATTTTATACATTTGTTGCCGTATTTGTTACTACATCTCACAGTGACATACAACCGTATTTTCCGTTCTTGACTTAAGTGGTAATATACCACCCAGAGACAGTTCCATTGGTGACCGCTAGACGGCGGGTTTATCTTAATCTTGAGACTCCACCCATCTGTAACTGGTTGTTGTTGAAGCCAAAGAAGGGGGAGAAGCTAATATCCAGTGGATCCACTGGTATGGTTTATTTGTGCCTTGCCACATGATGTAATTCATACATACCTCTGTATATAGACATTCAGGGATTCGTGGATTGATTTGTACGGAAAAAAACTGAAATCTCTCTCCGGCATTTGGTGCTACTAGCGATCTAGTTCACGGCTGTCACACCGTGGAGCTAGCTTTGCTAACGTTAGCTAAACTTGGATTCAGATTTCGCCTACTGGTTATTGCTAGCTAGCTAGCTAACGACAGCGTCTGTCATGAGCGAAGATGACACCTCATCAGCGAATAACAACAAAGACTCGAGCATTTCGCTTTTGCTCACCAAGGATGGACAGACATACTATGTGGACAAGAGCGGTGTGGTCGATAGTAGAAATGTAGTCACGCCGCAGGAATCCGAAAACAACATGTACTCGTACGACATGGATGACCCTGACGAGGAGAGCGACGTGCTGGATACATCTGATCCGAGGGATAGCGCTCCAAGTCCCGATGACCCTAACGACGAAGAGGCTTTCGGCGAGAATGAGAACGTCTCCAAATCCTGCACGTATGAGGGTTGTCCAGAGACCACGAACCAGGTCGCCAAGCAGAGGAAACCATGGATGTGTAAAAAGCACCGCAACAAGATGTACAAAGACAAGTACAAAAAGAAGAAGAGCGATCAGGCGATGTCAAGTGGAAAACTTGAAGTAGGCACCATTGATTGTTTTGTTGCACCCCCCCCCCCCCCCCAAAAAAAAAACCCAACAACAAATAAAAAAAATAAACAAATAGGCATGTGAGGTAAGACATGTATTGTGCAGGTATCAGTAATGTGTACATTACTGTTTTTTTTTCTTCTTCTTACATGTGTACCAGGACAGCTCAGAGGAAAGGCCTGTTTCTGTCAACAAGCAACGTTTAGGGAGTGTTGGGGACCGGCCAACTAGACCCTCGCTCATAGAGCAGGTGCTCAACCAGAAGAGACTGGTGAGTCGCACTTTCTAGAACCGACTGAGGCAAAGGTATAAGCTGTCTACATACAGCTTGCTCATGTTTCATTGGGGAAGCCTGGCTAATCCTTCCCTCTCTCTCTCTCTCTCTCTCTCTCTCTCTCTCTCTCTCTCTCTCTCTCTCTCTCTCTCTCTGTCTCTCTCTCTCTGTCTCTCTCTCTCTCTCTCTCTCTCTCTCTCTGTACAGTCTCTCCTGAGAAGTCCTGAGGTCATCAGCTTCCTGCAACAACAGCAACGACTCCTGACCCAGCAGACCCACAGCCAATCACAGCAGGAGTTCCAGGGCTGCTAGGGGCAACGGGGGGCTTGAAAAACAGTCGGCTAGGCTACTTCTCCTTGTTGGGGATGGTGAGCAAAGCACCGTCTGATCACACATACTTGACTCTTCCAACCCCAGAACCATTGGGGAGGTGGTCTGTTGGACGTCAGTTATGGCGTTGATAACGTTCGCATCCTTGACGAGGAAAAACTAGGATTCCAGAAATGTGCTAAAAAGGATACTGTTGCTCCGTCGACTGTTTTATACTGTCTAGTCCTTTAGAAATGCAGCTGAAGTGTTTTTATGTAGAGCTAAAATGTGACGTGAAATTATGATTTTTTTGTAACTTATTTAAAATGGCGTTGTGTAACATCATCTCTCTGTAAGTAAGCTCTGTAATGTATGACATTTCTCTATGGTTAAGTTATCAAGTCAATGCTTGGCATGTCTACACTTTTCGATGATTTTTTTAAATTTTTTTTTTTATGTGTGACAATCATGCTACCATGTGTGCCACAGCCTGCAGACCTTAAGGCTAGTGGTCTGTCTGAGTTTGGCTACTGTGTGTAAGAATGCCCATAAAAAGATTGATCTCTTGTGACATCAATAAGACCAGACTGATTCTTTGAAAAAACTTTATTGGAACAGGTAAACGACAGCCAGTACGTTACACACTCAGTCAGGTACATATACTGTATCAACACATACATACATACATACATCATAGCCTATTTAAACATGTGCATACTATATGTAGCTACATGTAAATCTAAATTTATGGCTGAAAGTGCAGAAGAAAAAGATTGTAGCCTTACTGAAAGACACTGAAATGCTTCCTACTGAAAATATGGCTGCTAAGTAGTTTAATGAAATATTCAAACTATCATCTTTTGTATCGCTAAAAGATAACAGAAAGTTGACATTTCTTGCATGTTATTCTTTTCTTTATATATATAAAAAAAAGACAGTATTTATAATTACACAGATGCCACCCCGTGGTGACAGACCTGCACAGAGTAATGTTTGTAAAAGTCTGAACAACTGAGATGCGTTTTGGTGAATGTGTGTATATGTGGGGGGCGAGGGGGTTGAATGTGTGTGTGTGTGTTAGGAGACAGAGGAAATGGGGTTGTGAGGTGATCCCATCTGAGTGAGCACCTTGTCCAGCCACTGTAGTGGTCCATGCAGATGCACTTCTATCCAGCAGGGGGTGCTGGTGACATCCTGACGATGGTACTCTGCACCCCAGCCCTGGTCAGAGGAAGCAAGGAAGACGAACGAGAACTTTTTTGACACTTGTGACCGATGATTAATACATGTATTACAAAGCCAAAATGTTTTACAGAGCATCATTATAAAACACGTTGAGTTTTCGTTTACACCCATGCCTTCGAAGGTGTGTGTGTTTGGTGGCAAATGTGTTTCTGTGCACAATGTGTGTGCTTGCTTTGTGCGTAATAATAGATTACGTGTGTATGTGTGTGTGAGCGTGCTAGGGGACTGTGCCTAACACACATATCTGCATGCACAAGTCAAAAGGTCAAAGTAACAGCATATTCAGTTGCAGGGACTCTGCATGGAGATTTTATTAGGAACCTATAGACATAACTCCCTAGCTACTGTTACAGATAGCCTTCATTTAGCAGTGGACCATTGAAAAAGCTAACAATGACAAGGAATGATGGGCATTCAGCACAACTGTAGTGCCGTACTTCCTATCCAATGTATTCATCTATTCTAGATTGCTTCAACTTTAGTGGATATTTCAGTTTGGAACATTGTCTTTCAGTAAGGAAATGTATTTCGGGTACCAAACTACAATACCCATACATGTTATCAAAGCTGGTCCCTGTCCACTGCGGTTAGTACCGTGGCGACTTTGACAAAAAAAACTCAGCCCTTGACCTCTAACCTCCGACCGCTCTCCCCTCGCCTGACCCCTGACCCCCTGCGACGGTTACCTTGACGAAGCTCATGCGGATGGTGCACATCTTGGTGAGCTCGTAGACCACCTCGAAGCCGTGGTTGACGGATTGGGACAGCAGCTGGGCGAACAGCTGGTTGTTGAAGATCTTCAGGCTGCAGCCGCTGGGGATCTTACACACGGTGGTGGCGTGGAAGCCGTGTTGGTGGTTGCAGTTGCGGCTCTGGACGAAGATGCTGCTGTCGCTCAGGCACTCGGCGTACACCTCCCCCCCGACGTAGTACAGGTGCACTCCTGGAGGGGGGGGGGGGGGGGGATGGAGGAGGGAAAAGGGAGGGAGAGAGGTTAAAATACTTGACATTTGTCTTCAGAGAAGGTGGTGACCTTTTTTTAAGGTTTGCCACAAAATGATAAACACATAGCCTCTGAAAAAAAAATGACTAGTGTTCAGAATCTCACGTTCACATATTTTACGTTTTCAGATTCTATTTATATTGTTTGAGGTTTTTAAGTAGATATATCTAGATTTGTATGAGGTTTTTAAATAAAAGCAACATGGAAAACCAAATGTTAAAACTTCCTTTTATCCACATGCACGCACACACACACACACATAGGCGCGTGCACAGGCACATCAGTGGGCCGCGGATTACTTTCTAGTAAGAATGGTGGTCCCTGGGACAAAACCAGTTGAAACCCCCTGTTCTGAACACATAGCCTCTGAATAGTCTCTGCCCTTGATCCTGTGTGTGTGTGTGTGTGTGTGTAGATGGAGGCATTGTTTGCTTGTCTCCTGCTGACATCCCCTCTGAAGCTCCTACAACTCTCTCGCACAAACAAACACACACAAACAGCCCACAGCAGCCCGATTCATGTTTACCCACGGCCACATTTGATCTCTCCCCCAACTCTAGTGACAGCTACTCTGACACGATGCGAAGAGCCGACATGAGTCTAAGCCATTAACTTGTCATATGGATCCCTTTAGCTTGCTCACACACACACACACACACGCGCTCACCCTGACAGAGCTATGCAGACATGATGGATAGACTGGCGCCAGCCATAGCTACAGTGATGAATGACTCAACAAGTAGGGCTTTTCCCTATTGAGCAAAGGTACACTGAGTGGAGGGGTTGCTCTACACAAAGCTGACATGCAGTTTTATTTCAGTCCAGTACCAGGTATCGGTTCCCACCACTGCAACAGTCCTAGTTACAGGACCAAGGCCAAGTATTAATACAAAATCTGGCCTAAGACCTGGGTGTCCTTGATTTGGGCCACAGGCAAAAATGAAACCAGTGGATCGGTCGAACAAGTGGGAAGGCAAATGCACCTCAAATGCACCTCGAATCGATCCTACTCTGACTGTCCTTACGAGGTTGAAGCCTCAAACCACTGACACTTAAAACAAAAAAGGACTAAAAACATTTCTTTTTAGCAGATCTTATAAGGTTTAATTATTATTATTATTGTATTTTATGTTGATGTTTTACCTTTTTTAATAATCTTAACTGTAGCACTTTGAGATTTGTTTTCAAATGAAAAGCGCCTTAGAAATAAAATGTAATATTATTATTATGAAGCCGTACCTTTGCCTATGTGTCTGCGCGTGTGCTCGATGGTGGAGTTGCGGTTGACGTTGGACAGCAGGCCCAGGCAGAAGCGGTTCTTGTTGTTGGAGGGGTCGGTGAAGCCGTCTACCAGGACGCTCCTGGACGAGGCGTGGAAGGTCTCCCCGACCCGGTTGTTGAGCTCGTAGTACGCTACCGAACACCAGTACTCTGGCTCCTCGTAGCACACCGGCCGCAGGTCTGAACAGCGTGGACCAGGGACAGGTGAGATGGGCATATGGGAGGCAGATGGGATGGATTTGGTGATTGAGTTCTCGTGGGTTAGTCTACGAATTTTTGGGGCGTGAAGGCGCATCTTGGCGCGCACGTGTTATCGTGTGTGCGTGTGTTCACCTCTGTGAGGGGCGGAGAAGGTGAGCTTGTTGGTGTTGGCTGTGTCTCCAGGCTTCACGTCCTCCTGTGGCCCAGTCTCCATCATGCTGTAGGGGGGTGGGGGTGTCTCTGTTGGGGGGTGGTGAAGGAGGGAGGGGGGGGGGGCAGAATTCACAAGCCAAACGTCCTTTTAAGCATAAGAAAGCTCACAGCGAATATTTATGGATGTCAAATTGGATTGGGCATTTTTGGAGCGTGACCATGTGATCCCCCCCCCCCCCCCCCCCCTCCCCACCTGTGATGTGATAGGGGCTGCTCCCAGGCTCTGCTGCACTGCTGGGAGAGTTGGGGTAGCTGTGGGTGCCGGGAGACTGGGTGAGAGAGGAGGAGGGGGAGGAGGAGAAGGTGGAGCAGGGCAGGGCGGGGAAGGAGTCCGGGTAGGTGGCGTTTTGGGGCATCAGCGGTTCGTTGTGCAAGGAGGCGTTGCGGAACTTGGCCAGCAGGCTGTGCTGGGGGTTAAACTCGCTGTGTCGGGGGACCAACACCGGGGGCAGCACTGAGGGAGGGCAGGGAGAGGCAGGGAGGTGGAGGGAGAGGCAGGGAGGTGGAGGGAGAGGCAGGGAGAGACAGGGAGAGGCAGGGAGAGACAGGGAGAGGCAGGGAGAGAGAAAAAAGAGAGAAAGCACAACGGAGAGAGCAAGAGAGAAAGACAGGGATAGTGTTGATCAATAAATACAACTGCAATATCAAATGACTCAATCTATGCACTCCTGAAAAATGTGTTCCTGTTTTTATCCAATAACCTTCAACAACAACAATAACTCGCCCTCTACACACATACAAGGTTTCAAGGATTCAACTCCAGATTGCTACGACAACGTCTTATCCTCCATATCATATCGATCATATCCATATCATAGATGTAGAATACATCTGTCCATCCAACCATCCTTCCATCTACCTATCCATTAATTAATAAACCTCCCCCCCCCCCCTCCACACACACACACAAACTTACATCCATCCATACACCCATTCGCCAAATCCACCCAGCCGCCCGCCCACCCCGCTCCAGCGTTACCTGGGGTCTCGACCCGTCTGTAGTGGTAAGGGTTGATACAGATGTCCTTCTGTTTGGCCCCGAAGGGGAACTCGCAGCAGTCCAGGGCCTTGAGCTCGTGGTGGGACTGCAGGTCGGGCCAGCGCCACACCCGGCAGTAGATGACATGGGGGAGGCCCTTCCTGTGGGACACCTGCAGGCGGCCGTCCAGGGAGCGGGGGATGGTCACACACTTGCCTGGAGACGGGGGGGGGGGGGGGGGGGGGGGGGAATACGACGTGGGCCGGTTACGATTGGTCACAATCTGAAAGACCTGCTCTTAAATCCAACTGACCATGTTTGGATTGGTGTGGAATGTGTCATGGACGCCACGGTACTGGGGCCCTTCAGGGCATGGGTTTGAATCCTATGTCTGGCTTTTCTGATCTCCCCCAAAGAAGGCGGAATCTGTCTCTTCAATAAAGCACACTTCACCATAAGGATGTACTGTCAACGTGTTCATGTTTAGTAGTGTCCCTGATAGCTGGATAGCTGGTTACCACCTATCCAGATACATTTGATCTAATGCAACAATCACCAGGTTTGACAACAGTTAGCAGATCTAGCTGTAACATTGAGTTTATGGGGAACCAGGTCCTTAAAACGGATTGCTGGTTTTAGATCTGTAAGTGCTTTCCATACTGGATGGGCTTAATGCCGTGACCCATCCAGTTGGGACAGCAGTTGTAGATCTCAGTAAGTTTTAAGGACTCTTTAACCCTCTTCCCCTACCGGCCTGGTTAACATTTAACTTTAAAAACACCCATCATTAAAGACATACTGTTGTGTGTTTACATGACAGAAAGGAATCAGGGTGTCCACCTCAAATTGCACTACCAAGCTGGATTCAAACCCAGATGAGCAGCCTGCATGGTTGGTACCCAGATAATCCACTAGGATACCAGGGACTCACTGATCCTTTTATTCGGAATTCAAATGTATCTTTAAGAAAAGCCCACCTTAGAACTGTAGCCTATGTTCAACATCATCATGTTCTATTGAAAGCTTTCATCCAAAATCACCCTGGGGGGATTTGAACCTCCAACCACTTGACTAGGAGTCATGCACTCTAACCACAGAGCTACAGAGCTAACCCTCCCAAACTGAATGATGGATGTGGACAGTCACACTTGCTCATAATCACACACTCCTTTGTGAAACACACCTGGCAATCGTTTGCATTGATTGGCAATAAGGTCACATGAGCAACACCACCTGTTACCAATGACCAACGTTAGAGCTAGATCTGCTGCCTGTTTCTATCCTGGTGATTGTTACATTAGATTTAATGTATCTCGATAGGTAGTATTGGCCATGTGTTCTTATTGCCAATCAATGCAAACAATGCCAGGTGTGAGTGGACGATTGTGAAAGACAATAGGTGCGTTCGACATGGACTGACTTCATGCAGCGCTGCAGCCGGCTGCCTTGAAGCTGAGAATGCTATTGGTTGTTTCAAGTCAGCCGGGCTGCAGGCGACGCTGGGCTGCATGAAGTCGAACGTACCTAATGACTCACAGTTAGGTTTAACAGATGCATGAGCATGAGCTGACAGATTAAGATGTCACAGGTTCAAAACCTGCATCAAATCAAATGTATTGCATTTTGATTTGGTTGAAAGCAGCTGCTAAATTAATATGTTGTTAATCGGATCATAATCTCATGAAATTGCAGCACGATTGGTAGATCAAATACATGTCCTCATTCAACATCCCCAGATGGTTTTGAACCCAGGCCGCCATCTGCATTTCCCCTAGAAATTGTACCCTCCCTCTAAGTCTTTTCATGGTTATTGTCGAACACTCACTTGGCTGTCCGGGTGAGCTGAGAGCTCTCTCCAACTCTTCCATCGCTCCCTTCTTCTTCTTCAGCTTCTTCACCAGAGAGTCCACGGCCTTCTCCGCCCACTTCTCTTCCTCGTCCCCCTGCTTCCATCCCAGCAGGCGCTTCACCGCCGGGCTGGTGAAGGAGAAGAGCGAGGTGATGGCGGTGGTGGTGGAGTGCATGTCGGGCTGGCTGGCTGGCCGTCCGGTTGGCTGGTTAACAGGCTGGATTAGGTGGCCGATGGTCGGATTGAGCAAACGGAGGGGTTCTGGTGGACGAGGAGAGCGGGAGCACAGAAGCAGGACGGTGATGGATGGAGAGAGGGGCGAGCGAGGGAGGGAGGGAGGGGAAAGGGGGAGATAGATAGAGCGGAACAGTCGTGTCGGTGGGGAAACTGGCACGACGCCACCCCAGAAACACAATCTCAAATCCTCCCTCTGCACAGGCACAGTGGGAAATCTGGCCGGTGCCCCGGACTCTGAAACCTCCTGCTGCTGATGTTTGTCTTCACACAGCCAGAGGTCCGGGGGTCAGGTTTCAATCATTCTGGTGAAAGAGGTGAGAGACGGTATAAAGTGCTAATACTGGCGAAGCAGAGGGCTCGGGTACGATGATTCAGATGTCGGAAAGAACGGAGGTCTTGGGATTGACTTTGTTTAGGGAGAGGGGGGATAGACGGATGTGGGTGGGGCGGGGGGGGCTTATCTTTGGACCACTAAGCCCAATTTGAGTTCTTGGGGTGGATTTATATCTAACCACAGTCCAGTCTGTCATCCTCAGAGACATGTTGCATCCAACCAAACACAATCATAAAGTACCGATACTATCCAATGTGAATCGCAACCATGCAATCTTTCCAGACATGAATCCTGGAGGAGAAGATATTTCACAACAAATTGGCCAATGTGTCTTTTTGGAGACTTGTACTTCAAAGGTACTGGTCGGACTTGGCCTTCATTGGGAAAGCGCTGCTTTCGTTCTGTTTCGTTGGAACTGTGTGTTGGTGTCAGTTCTATGCATGCTATTTCTACTATCAAGCCACAGACCAGGTGCCATGTTGTCTGGCCAGCACACATCACATGCCTTTCAACACACAGACAGGCAGGCTATAGGCGCTCAATCTCGCCCCTCGCTCTTTCTATCCATCTCCCCCCTCTTTCTTCATCCCTCTGGCACTAACCCAACCACATTTTGCAGTAATTGGCTATTAAATGGTTCCTGCATGAGAAACTGTATGCCAGGTATAAAACGTGGTGGTTCTATTGTTCAGAGACCTGGTTAAGGCAAATCTTATGGATGAGTTCAAATTCTTCTGTCCGAATCTCTAGGGAGGGTTAAGATCTGACCCCATGCCCCCGCTTCTGTCAGACAAGGAAGGTGATCAAAGCGCAGTGGAAAAGGATATGTAATCTGGTTGTTTACCCTATTGGGGGCTTTTAAAAGGAACATCAAGCATCCGCCCTCGCCCCAAATACTATCACGGGTTAAGTCGCATGGTGTAGTCATCTTGGACTCAAATAAAGAAAATTGACCCGCTGAAACTGAATCAGAATGAAATATTTTCTTGTGCTGATGTGAAGAATGCGGGGAAACGGAGTGGCACGTGAGTCCCATCCTGCGCGCGCCGTACGCTGACCGTAAAGTACTGAAACCCCTTTCATTCAAGATAAACTCCTAACAATGTATAAGCAACAACAACACCACAAAAAACTGCCAGTTAATATAAACACATAGTTTAACAAGTAACCACATCAACAGAGTTACAATAAAGCCCTCACACAGTTGAGTTCAACTTTTATAGAAGCCCCTCGGCGCTTTAAACCCGTCTGTGCTACTCGCCCTTGTTCCATAGCTTTTATGAAGCTGGCGTCACACTGTCTACTGGCTGAGATAGGCTTAATTACCTAATGCTTTATCATGAGGACACCCTCCCAAAAGTAAACACCATCAGTTCCCCTTTTACTACACACCATTTTATACAAACATGCCGAGGTCTCTTCCTAACCTGGATAGACCTACACAATTATTGACATGCATGATAGTGCTGTGTCACTCGTTTCCGCATCATTATTTTATAACAACACTAAGATGAAGGAAGCCAATGAACTTGCACCATTGCTCTAAACTAGTTTATCAGCTCAAAATACACGGATAATTAATAATTACTGGGAATAGTATATCGTTTTCAAATAGAATAAGGACTATTATATAAAAACAACAATTAAGATGTAACACAAAAAGTACAAAAAAAGTCATTAAAAAAAAAACTATGAAACGTTTCGGTGCCTTTACATTTTTTGGACATAGCTACAGAGCATCATGCTCTCTTAATTGGCTTTCAGATCTTCTCAAATGTTTACGTCTTTCCCTAATAACTATTTAAATTCAACAAATATTCAGCAAAATAACAATGAAAATGCAACCGAACAGACCATTAATATATGAATTAATTCACTCACCCCTTGCTCTGATAAAAAGTATACTAGGTGATGTGTGTGCCTTTCTGGAGCGATCTAAAACAGCGAGCTACAGGCTGCACTGCGGCTGAACTCTCCAGCTATGAGGTGTGGAGCGTGTTTGCGAGGGGCTTCGGAGCCTCTGCGATCCGAGAGAGCGCCACAACTTCGGCGTCAGCCTGGCTGGAGCCGCAGCGCCTGCGTGCAAAATCCCTCCGCCTTGTCCCTGGAACTTTCCCAGCATTTCAGAGATTGAGACAGACAGCGGTGATGTGTGTGTGTGTTTGGACGTGAGTGTGTGTGTGTGAGAAACTACTGTGTGTGTCACTGGTGAAATACGTTTATGAATAGGACATTTCAATCCAGGTGAGACATAACAGTGCAAGAAACGCAATAACATATCTTCTCACGGCTCACATGGCTGTACGTTATATTGTGCCGAGGGCTATTGTTCCATAAGGGACCATCTGATACAGGTCTGGGTGTGGCAGTCTGGGAACCACATATGTCTGCAAACTTGATCAGTGTTGTCAACCTCAGGAAGTGTCCTCTTTCCTATCTGTAAGCGCGTGTAGGCACACGTCTCTGACATGGATATACATCCTTACTAGTCTATTGAAACACGGGATGACGTTGACAAAACACGTAGGCCTTGTATTTATAAAATGTTGATACAGAAGTCCTTCTAATTCCTTTTAAAACTGAGTGGATACATACCACGATATTCTATAGGCCTAAATTGCACCTGTGCTTTTTGCACTGCCTATCATATGTTTATGAGCAAAGCCGTGTTGCCCATGTTAATTCTTATCAACAAACACAG
This sequence comes from Hypomesus transpacificus, assembly GCF_021917145.1. Lineage (NCBI taxonomy): Eukaryota > Metazoa > Chordata > Actinopteri > Osmeriformes > Osmeridae > Hypomesus > Hypomesus transpacificus. The sequence continues at coordinate 142,316 of NW_025813761.1, read as the reverse complement.
CATCAGTATTTTCATTGAAACTTTTCAGCGTGCCTTTCAGTGAAATATCCACCTAGAATGCATAGGTATTGTACAAGAAACGTTCTTCCTGAGATCTTTTTGAATGCGGATGAACACACCGTATTGTGAGTGACGTGACTGGTCCAGTTAATGACGCAAGCCCGGCTGGCGACAGCGAGTCTAGAAGTTTGACATTTTCACAGTTTACAGCAACTGCTGTGGAACGCAACAATACTCCCAATATGAAGCACTTCCAATTCAAGCGGTCCGTGCAACTCATATTTTCATATCCAGGTTGATCATCATACGAGCATTCGTTGGACGCGAAGCTGAGCACTTGTCTGTGTATGTCATCGCATAGGTATAGCCTCCAAGCGCGCTGTAAATGCGCGTGCGTAGACGTGCAAGGAGAGCGAGGGAGAGCAAGGAAAGTAATGAAAATAATGTACATTATCCCACGGCATGCCATAGTTGTGTATGTTTAAGTGAGTGATACTGCAGAGACGAGATGAAACACGGCCTGAGTGTCTGGTATCTCACACAGGAGACAGGGAGACAAACAGGATGCGCCCCCGTGGCTCGCGGCGGCCCACAGACATCCGCATTATTAGCGCGAGCCTGAAGTCCTGGGCCTAACCACAGACTCTAAAACAAAACAGTAAATTACGGGGACACTACATTTATTCAAACCATAGAGGCTCTGTGTTTAGAAAGTCAACAATACCCGGGTCCATTTGACATGTTATAGGAAAACAGACACAAAAGCAAGAGACAATTTAGAAAAGCACACATAAAGAAACAGAAAAGAATCATTACACTTTTTAACTTTATTTGTTTGGAGTCTTCCCGTCCATAGCATAGGCCTATAACCCACAATCTCAAACAGTTACAGACCACCAGAAAATTAAGTTTCACCTGCCCACGAACCACAATAATAAAAAAAATAGAACGTTTATGATCCCTTCAATATTAACTACATCGCTTGACATTTGACGAGCCAAAAACCCTCTCAGCTCAAACGATTTGACACAGTAGAAAACAGTACGTAACACGGTGCACGGTGGATTGATCGTACAGTGCATTAACCCGAACAAGAGAGGGCGGCAATCACAATAAACAGTTTGGATGGGAGCGGGGGCCTGTGCACTCTGCCAGCAAGGAACATCGAAACAAAGACCTATCAGAGACTTCACAAATGGACCTGTCTCGCGTTAATGCTCGCGCTGAGAAGCCGAGCGAAGCTAGAATAACGCTCCGCAGCCAAGTGCTGCATCTCTAACAGCCCGTCGTTTTATGTCCCTTGACAATCAGCCAGCTCCTCAACAAGAACAGGAGGCGCTTTCTGACGATTCCCGCCAAGTTCATGGTCGTGTTTGAGACTGTCTGCAGTATAGGCCAAGCATCTTTCTACATCTCCACAGCCCTTGAGGGGATTGTGGGTAATCTCCGAAACTTCTCACAGTACACGGCTACATACTTGGCACAGCCAATCTCAAACACCACCAACAGTTTATTTATTATTCCTGATCCCAACCAATCCGTGGCCCAGAGGCCCCGCCCCCTACCATTGCAGGGCCTTTTCCCCTCTGCGGGTAGGGGCCCGGCTGATTGGCTAGTCGGTCTTGCGCGGGGACTCGAGTTTCCAGGCACCGGTGATGTAGCGTAGACGGATAAACACCAGGTCCCGTCCCATCTGCAGCCAACTCCACACAGGGACCAGCTTAGACCCTGGACACACACACACACACACAGAGGCATCAGAGCAGTGCCAAGAGGTACACGACTGACGCCATTTGATGGCGGCGGTGATGATATGATTTGATTTGAAAACACAAGACAGGGTGTGTGTATGTCTGTATGTCCCCCTGGCACAGATTGAGGACATAGTGTGGAGACTCACCTTCGATCTCTGTCCAGTTGACGGCCACCTCAGCTATGGGGATGTGGAAGCACTGGGCTATGTACAGCAGCTCCACGTCAAAGGCCCTGAGGAAACAGCACAGCCGAGTTCAGGTTGGGACAAACGCACGTTTTGGCACACATAATACTTGGTAGTGGTGTATTAGGGGGGGAGTCAGATGGCTGAGCGGTGAGGGAGTCGGGCTAACAATCAGAAAGGTTGTCGGATCGATTCCCCACCGTGTCAAATGACGTTGTGTCCTTGGGCAAGGCACTTCACCCTACTTGCCTCGGGGGGAATGTCCCTGTACTTAATGTAAGTCGCTCTGGATAAGAGCGTTTGCTTGATGACTAAATGTGAATGTCATGTATTACAATAGGTTAGGCCTGCTGAATAATGGATGGATAAGCCCTGGCCTCGACCCCAGCCCCTGCCCCTGCCCCAGCCCCCCTGTGATTGGTGGCAGCGTACCAGCGCTCCACGTGCATGGAGGAGAAGGTCTTGAGGGCAGCCTCCCGGGTGAACAGCTTGAAGCCACACTGCGTGTCCTTGATCCCCCGCACGCAGAAGAACCACACCAGGAAGTGGAAGCCGTACATCAGGAACGTACGGAACATGGACCGCTGCCATGGAGACGGGAAACACGTCATGGTGGTTAAGACTTAGTATACAGGGAAGGGTCCGTTTATGGTATTACCTGGAGGACATCCAGACAGGCACATGAATGCAGACAGACAGGCAGACAGACAGGTAGATTGACAGGGTACCTGAGCAACAGAGTCATGTTCCAGGTGAGCTCTGGATCCACATGAAATAGCCATGTTGTCCTGCAATCCAGACACAGACGCTGAACAACAGCACTTCCAAACCCACCAACATGTATTCGATACATATTTATTCTGTACGTATTTTTCCATCCGTCCACCATGACCCCAGTATGACCATTGCTACAACACACTGTTTAACACTGGCTTCTGGAGCATGAAAAAGGTCAACACGGTGAACACACACACACACACCGGTTTATTTTGGATGTCATGAAGGCCGGCCTCCACCTTCTCAAGGTCTGGAAACTTAGTGGCTCCGTCAGCATCAGCCATCAGAATGAGCTTCCCCCTGGAACTCAGAGTGCCCTGGGAGAGAGGGAGGAGAGAGGAGGGGAAAGGAGGGAGGGGAGGGGAGGGGAGGGGAGGGGAGGGGAGGGGAGGGGAGGGGAGGGGAGGGGAGGGGAGGGGAGGGGAGGGGAGGGGAGGGGAGGGGAGGGGAGGGGAGGGGAGGGGAGGGGAGGGGAGGGAGGGGAGAGGAGGGAGGGGAGAGGAGGGGAGAGGAGGGAGGGAAGGGTGCAGAGGAAGAGGAGGGAGATGAAAGGAGAAAGGGATGGAGGGAGGGGGGAGGAGGAGGGGAAGGGTGCAGAGGAAGAGGAGGGAGATGAAAGGAGAGAGGGAGGGAGGGATGAAAGAAAGAGAAACACACAGAAAGTCAAACGAGGCGAACAGCTAGCCACCAACAGCATGGTGTCTTGTTGAGGAAGCGTCTGATGCCATGTGGCATGGGGGGTAAAGCCCCTGGTGGGGGAGCTGGGTGGCCCCCAGCGCAGGCCTCACCATCCTCACAGCACCTCCCTTCCCCCGGTTCCTCTGCTGCGTCAGAACCCGCACCTTGTCACACCCATACTGCTTACTGTACTTCAGGGCAACCTGTCAAGACCAGGAAGCACATGGAAAAACATTTTGGGGGGTTGTTGAGAGCCACAAACGATTTCAACGGCATTATGTCTACTTGTAAGTTGTGTTTTTTTTATCTAATAATGTACCTCTGTGGTTTTGTCCTTGCTGCCATCGTCAACCACAATGACTTCATAGGTGAACGCCGGGTGCCGTTTCTGAAGAGAGATGTGGTTTAGAGGTTATGAAGAGGAAAGAGGATTCCGTGTGCCTACACTGCCACCTTGTGGCCATTTTAGAAATAGCACAACCGTCAAAAGAAAAAGACCTCCTATTTACTGTAGGATGCTGAGAACACACGTTTGGCCATTTTGACAACTACCTGAGTTGGGTGGAGTAAAGTAGAAGGTTGAAGATATGCAGGCTGTTGAAGTCATAATGATACATGGGCACATAGGGCCTTAGTAACTTAGTGTTTTGGTCGTTCTGGTTGCACTGTGTCAGTTAAAAATACAAAATGTTCCTTTCCCTGAACCACACTTGGAAGTATGTACATCTGGTCCGCGATTTAGGGGCCAGAGAGACATACCTGTCGGTTCTCCAAGTATTCCATGGCTTCCTCCATCATCACAGGCACTGAAAGGACACACATGTCAGGCTTAAACAAAGCATGAATGGATAAAAGGTTGGCAAGTGCACTTGGAGCGTGAAACACGAGCATTAGGACCCTGGGACAAAGGATCGGAAACAGACCAGACTGGTTTGGCTCAGCTCCACACACCTGAGTGGATGAGAAGCCCTGAATATGAGAGCTCGCCTGCAGCTGAATGTGTCAAGTGTCCAGCCAACCATTGCCATTTCTGACTCCATGGATAAAATGCATGCCAGCCTGCGTTCTACATTTACATTTAGTCATTTAGCAGATGCTCTTATCCAGAGCGACTCTACATGTATTGAACGCTAACTGATGTGCAAAGCAGCACCGTGTGTAAATAACAGCTAGGTTTGCAACCCAGAGCAAATGGAAACTCAAATGTCTCCTTTGCGTTCAAGACGTGATATCACATCCTACTAGCTTCTTGTGGATACCTCGGCCCACGGAATGCTCTCCCTCAGTCAATGATTACTCAGCTAAGTCCTCTGTTCGTCTTCACAAGAGACTCACATCTGAGTTCCTCGTTGTAGGACGGGACCACCACCGACAGCTCGCAGGAATGGGGGTCGTGAAGGCTTGGAAATGGCTTCTTCTCTCCTGTGGAGGTCAGAAAGTACTTCTCCTTCTCATGGCGAGTCAAATCCACCATGCCGGCGGTGAAGTGGGCTATAAGGAGAACCTGAACAGTAGCAAAGGATCAATGGCATCCTAGATTGAAAGGGTTGTAAAGAAAAGTATTGCTGTGATCATCTTGGTACTACTCCGGAAAATGTATTTGAGCTTTAAATGCATAGTCTATCAGATGTGTGCTAAATCTGTCATTCGCTGTCATACTAAATTAATGTCATAAAATACACTATAACCTCGCAGCTCAACATGACATAGACCAGTTGCTAAATAGCTGAAATGATACATACCGCTATCAAGCCTGCCGCTGCCAATGCAACCAATCCTAGAATCAATTCACATAGGAAATCCATTTTCCATTACCTAGCGCAGTGTACAATAACTTACACCACTTCCTACAGTGACTGACTCAGTTCGAGTGTCGAACTGGATCGACTGGCTAGCTTGCTTGTAATCTCTTCTTATTGTGTTCCGTTCCAGATAGCGAGGTCTAGACACGGCAATAAAAGTCGATTGTTTTGATGCTGCAGAAATTCATAGCTTCAATATTCCATAATGCAGTTGGCTTGCTTTACTTTACTTCCACTCACAGAGGAACACCTACGCGGAAGCATCTCGCCGATAACCACATCATCACATTGATCCAAGAGGGTCCAACGTAACCCATGCCATCACAAGAAAAGACACTACGACCTCTATTGGTGAGGAGGAATATTGCGCTCGGTCTAAATGCAGAGCCTTCACAACATTACATTTGTGTGGAATACATGTCAAGTCCAAAAACTGATTTACTGATCTTTCTGTGATGTGTGTTACGTGTCATTTGTAATATTCAAGGTTATACAAACACCCACGAGTTTCTGGGAAAAAACGAATCAGCATCGGCTTCCGTTCTGACGTCAAGTTTGAACCAAACACACGTGGTTAATCAAAACATCATGGCGGCTGGTTTCAAGTAAGTGTTCCTTACACAGAGAAAATAACCTCCACATATTTAAATCACCGTTCTTAATCTCGTAATAACCCTTCATTATATAGCAGCTAGCTGTTTTATGAGCTACCTGATGTCTTGTACTTGTGAAAGGCGTAGGTTAGCTACCTACATTAGCTGATAACGGATTTATTCTGCTGTATGTCATCAGGACCGCAGACCCCCTGGAATATCACAGGAGTTTTTTGGTCAGTATTAAACCCAATGACACTTGTTGCTTTGCACACATTGCATTGCTAAGGCATTGTTGGTTTAGCTAACTTACCAGTTTGCTTTCTTCCCAGAAAGAGAACTGCCGGCCAGATGGAAGGGAGTTGGGGGAGTTCAGAACCACAACATTAAATATAGGTGAGAGGAGGCTGCGGTATAAAATGACCGAAGCTAGACACTTAACTTTTGTTGTACAGAAACATAATTATACCCAGTTGAGATACTGACTCCAAGCATACCTATCTTGTCATTCCCTCCATGTCTGCTGGCCTGTCATCTGTCATACCTAGGCTCCATATCTACCGCCGATGGCTCAGCCTTGGTGAAGATTGGAAACACGACCGTCATGTGTGGCATTAAAGCAGTATGTTATCAACATGAACCGTGATTCAGTAGATTTATCCATATGAATCAGTGATATTTGTGGAAGCAGAACTTGAAGGACATGCATCTTGTTCTCACTCCAGTTTTTTTCTGTATTTAAAGGAACTGACGAATCCCCCTGTGGACTCACCCAGTAAAGGCTACATCGGTAAGTAGTGTGTCAAAAGCAGTTTTGGAAGTTAACAGCTTCCTCAAACGAGTGACTTCAGGACTTTTCTGTCTGTCTGTCTCTCTGTCGGTTCCAGTGCCCAACGTGGACCTTCCTCCACTGTGTTCCTCACGGTTCCGCCCAGGACCTCCAGCAGAACAGGCCCAGGCTGCCAGCCAGTTCATCGCTGATGTCATCGAGAGGTACTCCATCACGTCAGGCAGGGTGGAGAGTGGAGGGCGGAGCGTGCAGCAGCATCTGTTTCAACACGTTCATCCTGCCACACTCAAAACTATGACTGTTTTAGCTGCTGAGCGCCAGTAAGAAGTTCTATAACGTTGTCGTTTTTATATCAACTCGAGATGTATTTTGTGTCACCGCAGCTCTGACGTGATAAAGGCGGAGGATTTGTGCATTGAGAAGGGAAAGGTAAAGCAACAGCTGCTGGAAACAGGTGTTTGATGTGGGCGTGTTGTGTGGTCGCTGGCGTGATGCAGACTGACGGTGTGTCTACCCCCTCAGCTGTGCTGGGTGTTGTACTGCGACCTCATGTGTCTGGACTACGATGGGAACCTTCTGGATGTCTGTCTCATCGCCCTGCTGGCAGCTCTGAGGAACGGTACGCCTGTGATCCTGAATGACCAAGTTCAATAAAGTTGCTCACTCATGCTGTTCAGTCATATTGTTATATATATTTTATTTTAAAATGGTTTAGTTCCTAGAATTTGTTAAACTATTGTTCTATTGACTTAATTTAAGATCTGTATATGTTTATTGTGTGCACGTTCCTGCCACAGTAAATTCCGTGTTTGTGTAACATACATGGCGAATAAACCGATTTCTGATTCGAAATCATCATACTGCTGCTTACGAAAAGGAAATCAGTCTATTTGGAATATTTGGATCATTTTTTGAAATCCTACATCTATCTTTCCCAGCACGACTTCCAGAGGTCACTGTTGGCAAGGAAACGAGCACCCCTAAGGTCAACCTGGAGAAGAGGAGGGGCCTGAGGGTGAACAGGTGCCCCCTAGGGGCCACCTTCGCTGTGTTTGACAAGTACGTGCCCCCCCCCCTCCCCCCCCCCGTGTGTGTTCTGTCCACTGTGAGCGATAGTGTGTTAATGGGTTGTGTCTGCTTTGCGTGTGTATTCACGTGCATTAACATTGTGTGTGTGTGTGTAGCTCTGTAGTGATAGTGGACCCCACAGTGGAGGAGGAAAGCTTGTCCACGGCCACACTCACCGTGGTAACAGACGTGGATGAGCGCCTGTACGCTGTCCACAAACCAGGTGAGAGGAAGGAGCACACCTCGGGCCTCTCAATCAAAGCTAAACTAGTTATGTATCGGGAATCTGTGCAATTCATTTCTACTTGAATATTGACCACAAAGTCAATTCGTAGCCTATTCTGATTCAGTTGTTAAGACTAACATCCCCCCTCTCCTCCTCCCTCTCTCCCTCTCCTCCTCTCTCTCCTCCCCCTCTCTTCCTTCCCCTCCTACCCCTCTCTTCCTCCTCTCTCTCCTCCCCCTCTCTTCCTTCCCCTCCTACCCCTCTCTTCCTCCCCTCCTCCCCCTTTCCTCTCCTCCTCCACCCCCTCTCATCTCATCCTTCTCTCTCCTCCCCCCTCTCCTCTTCCTCCCCCTCCTCTCTCTCCTCCCCCAGGAGGGACCTCCATGTCAGGGGAGAAGCTGCAGGACTGCATCAACCGAGCGTCCACCAGGCACCGGGAGCTCAGCCAGCTCATGGAGCGGGTCCTCCAGGGCAGCACGACGCCGGAATGAAGACCCACACAGACACACGCGCAGAGCCAGTTTCTTTTCTCTAAAAGTTGTATTTTCCACTGTCAATATATATTCTTTTTTTTATGACAATAAAACTGCTGACAAAGACCATTTACAAAAGAATTCTGCCTCAGTGTCCAGAGACGTCTTGCTCGCACGCACACACCTGATTTCATGTAAGAATATACACTCGGCTCCCCAACTAGTATAAGGAAATGCCTTATAGTTTACTTCTAAAATGTGCCGTATAAAAACTGCACACAGTGTTGCATGCTGGGACCATGAGTCTTCTTCCGTGACGGTATCGTTGAGACGGTAGACATCCCCGGACTGAGATTGGTAGTTTTGCCGTCGCGTTCTGATCTCGGGTCAGGTTTCCTCGCTCTCCCATGTTACTCATCGCATTATAGAAAGATCATCTCGCACACGCCGAACAGACACACGCACACACATACATACACACGGTGGAGGAAAGCTGAATGGGGATCAGTCCCTACAGGCGCCGCGTAACGGCGGCGACCACCTGGAGACAGCAGGATCAGGCACGTTCATGGGGAGTCCTCTGAGAGTGTGCGTCGACCGTCCTCGCTCTGTGTGAGCCGACAGGGCTTCCGTAGTGGAGAGCGCCCAGACAGGGAAAGAAGCACCCTGCTACCTACAACAAGAACCAGCTTCCATTTTTTCATTATGTGTCATTTCAAAAATATCAGGTTCTTTATCAACGGTAGGTTTTTTTTTGTGTGTGTCTGTTCTAGAAAAAGGAAAAAGAAGAACAAATCTATGGTAGGGCAAGTGTTTTGGTTTCCCCCAAAACTCAACACGTCAGTTACATACATCTTCTCTCAGCTAGAAAAAAAAAAAAAGAAAAATTCGAAGTCTCTCGTGTGTATCTATACCCTCCAAGACAAAGAGCACAGTCATGTCATTCGTGATGAGGTGGGCTAGCGGCGCTGGGCTAGCGGCGGTGGGCTAGCGGCGCTGGGCTAGCGGCGGTGGGCTAGCGGCGCTGGGGCTCCTTGTGGTTGGCGGGAGGAGGAGGAGGGGGAGGGAGGGGTTGGGCTAAGACCCCCGCTCTCTGTCATGATTTGGGGAGTGGCTGAGGCGTGCTCCGCTTCCTCTTACTTCTTGGCTGGCTGGCGGTATGTTGCCGTGGCGACGCCCCCTGCGGTGCCCCCGCCGACGCCCCCATAGCCATTTGCTGCTGCGGCGGCATTTGGTGCTGCAAGAATTGCAACTGTAAACAGAGACAGAGAGAGGAGGAGGAGGGGAAGAGGGAGAAATAAACAGAGACACTTACAATAAAATCCAGTTTAGACACCAACATCAACCTGTGAGCAACACGCATGCTGAACCCTGCAGCATTACAGCCCCCTGCTGGCCAGGCCATGCAAGACAGGCATGCTGAACCTTGCAGCATTACAGCCCCCTGCTGGCCAGGCCAGGTCAGACAGGCATGCTGAACCTTGCAGCATTACAGCCCCCTGCTGGCCAGGCCAGGTAAGACAGGCATGCTGAACCCTGCAGCATTACAGCCCCCTGCTGGCCAGGCCAGGTAAGACAGGCATGCTGAACCCTGTAGCATTACAGCCTCCTGCTGGCCAGGCCAGGTAAGACAGGCATGCTGAACCCTGCAGCATTACAGCCCCCTGCTGGCCAGGTCAGGTAAGACAGGCATGCTGAACCCTGCAGCATTACAGCCCCCTGCTGGCCAGGTCAGGTAAGACAGGACACCCTCTGATTGATACAGTCCTGATCTGCCTCAGAGAGGATCGAAGGTAAGTCCGGGAGCTGGTGGGATATGGGAGGGGTCTCCTGCATGGTATTTGGAACTTAGGAGAGAGGAACAGACCAAGCTACAGGGGTCACCTCAGGGGTCAGGTCTGAGCGCTGAGGGTCCACCGAGAAAGGAGGGAGGGAAGGAGGGTGAGGGGTGGTTATGGGATGCAGACAGGGGGGGAAATCGTACAGGGTGGAGGAGAGGAGTGTGGGGGGGGGGGAGAAGGGGCAGTCAGGCAGCACGAGGGGGGGGGGGGGGGGGGGACCTTGACAGCTGTCTTTTCTGAGAACCGTCGTCAGGGACGATAACCACCACCTGGCAACAACAATGCCCCTCCACATGCTGCTTAGCAACCATGCGTCACGTCAATAAACCTCAACGGCCTTTTCTTCTCGGTTACACTGTAAAATACCAACCAAAGAAGCCAACAAATACCTATAAAAGGGACACGTGTTGTTTACGATGCAGATGGACCTGCAGGGTGAATGTTTACCCCCACAAAAAAGCATCAAAGTGACCAACAGCAAACATGCCATCTCGAGTCACAAGCTGTTAGTACAGTCACTTGAGTTGGACGTGCCACAAGCCCCCCCCCCCCCCCCTTGGCCTGGGCTAGGAGGAGAGCCCCCCCACACACACACAGTAGACAGAGAGCATGATGGGAGCCAGGGTGTGTGGGGGGGGGGGGGAAGTGACCCTCAGAGCGGTGAGAGTTCGAGCTACTTATCAGCGGGGGAAAAAAACCCGACCATAAGCATGATTGAGCGAAGAGGAGAGACGTGATCTAGGCCACACGGCCGACGAGCAAAAACCTCCCAGAGGAGAGGAGGAGGGTCATTAGGCTGTGTGTGCGAGTGGCGGAGGTGTTGGGGTGCCATGTCGGTAGGCGAACGTGTGTCTGTAGGTGTGCGTGCCGTGTTTGCGGGTATGTGTGTAGGTGTGCGTGCCGTGTTTGCAGGTACGTGTGTGTGTGTAAGTGTGCGTGCCGTGTTTGCGGATACGTGTGTGTGTGTGTAGATGTGCGTGCCGTGTTTGCAGGTACGTGTGTGTGTGTGTAGATGTGCGTGCCGTGTTTGCGGGTACGTGTGCGTGTGTGTAGATGTGCGTGCCGTGTTTGCGGGTACGTGTGCGTGTGTGTGGATGTGCGTGCCGTGTTTGCAGGTACGTGTGCGTGTGTGTAGATGTGCGTGCCGTGTTTGCAGGTACGTGTGCGTGTGTGTAGATGTGCGTGCCGTGTTTGCAGGTACGTGTGTGTGTGTGTAGATGTGCGTGCCGTGTTTGCAGGTACGTGTGTGTGTGTGTAGATGTGCGTGCCGTGTTTGCAGGTACGTGTGCGTGTGTGTAGATGTGCGTGCCGTGTTTGCAGGTACGTGTGTGTGTGTGTAGATGTGCGTGCCGTGTTTGCAGGTACGTGTGTGTGTGTGTAGATGTGCGTGCCGTGTTTGCAGGTACGTGTGTGTGTGTGTAGATGTGCGTGCCGTGTTTGCAGGTACGTGTGTGTGTGTGTAAGTGTGCGTGCCGTGTTTGCAGGTACGTGTGTGTGTGTGTGTGTAGATGTGCGTGCCGTGTTTGCAGGTACGTGTGTGTGTGTGTAGATGTGCGTGCCGTGTTTGCAGGTACGTGTGTGTGTGTGTGTGTGTGTAGATGTGCGTGCCGTGTTTGCAGGTACGTGTGTGTGTGTGTGTGTGTGTGTGTGTGTGTGTGTAGGTGTGTTTGCAGGTACGTGTGTGTGTGTGTGTGTGTGTGTGTGTGTGTAGGTGTGTTTGCAGGTACGTGTGTGTGTGTGTGTGTGTGTGTGTGTGTGTGTGTAGGTGTGTGTGTGTGTGTGTGTGTAGATGTGTGTAGATGTGTGTGTGTGTGTGTGTAGATGTGTGTGTAGATGTGTGTGTGTGTAGATGTGTGTGTGTGTGTGTGTAGATGTGTGTGTGTGTGTGTGTAGATGTGTGTGTGTGTGTGTGTAGATGTGTGTGTGTGTGTAGATGTGTGTGTGTGTAGATGTGTGTGTGTGTGTGTGTGTGTGTGTGTGTGTGTGTGTAGGTGTGTTGGAGTTACTGTGCATTACTTGGATCTGTGGCTGTTGCTGCTGCTGGAGCCGCGGAGAGAGAGAGGGCACGGGGCCGTCCAGCCCACAGCCCAACTGGGACAGCACTACGGGGGGGGGAGGGGGGATGGGGGCAGAGGGGGATGGGGGCAGAGGGGGAGGGAGGGGGCAGAGGGGGAGGGAGGGGGCAGAGGGGGAGGGAGGGGCAGAGGGGGAGGGAGGGGCAGAGGGGGAGGGGAGCGGCAGAGGGGGAGGGAGGGGCAGAGGGGGAGGGGAGGGGCAGAGGGGGAGGGAGGGGCAGAGGGGGCAGAGGGGGAGGGAGGGGCAGAGGGGGCGGGAGGGGGCGGGAGGGGCAAAAGAGGAGGGGGGGGGCAGAAGAGGAGGGGGGGGACAGAGGGGGGGCAGAGGGAGAGGGAGGGGGCGGGAGGGGCAGAAGGGGAGGGGCAGGGACACAAACCGGGGGGGTACGCAGTGTGGTGGAGCAGGAGGTTGGTTTAGGTAGGGAGACAGTGAAGGGGGGTGGGGGATGTAGGAAGGGGGCGGGCACAGAAGGAGTTTGTTGAGCAGGATACGAGGGGGGGGGGGGGGGAAGAGAGGGGGGGGAGCGAGGCAAACGGATGGGTGACGGGCGACACACACACAGAGCGCACCAACAGGAGGGTGGAAACGGAACGGGAGTAAAAAAGAAGGGAGGGGAGAGAAAAATGGGGAGAGAGGAAGGAGGGGGGGGGACAACAACAGAAAAAGGGTGTAGCAGAGAGGTAGGGAGTGATGAGTGTAACCAGGGGTTACAGTACAAATCCACTACTGAGAGACTTTGGTTCAGGTCACACCAAAGCAAAAATCTTTATTTCTTGATTTTGATGATAATAATAATAATGCTATAGACATTTTGGTTTAGGCAGAGGAGGTGAAGGGGAGGCACTTCAGGTAAGAGAAACTTCAGCACGTTCTTATGGACACTGAAACCTAAGTCTACTTCAAAGTTTGGAAGTGGGTACATTTAGTGAGACACGCTGAGGTAAATCGAGTTGTTAACATGAGTCCAAACAGCCTCAGTTTGTGTCACTGTGTAAACGCTACTGTTCCAGTGTGTGTGTGAGTGTGCGTGTGTGTGCGTGTGTGTGTTACCTGCGGCCTGGGAGGACATGAAGCTCCCCACCCCCGTCAGGTTGATGACGGCCGTCTGCTGGGTCGAGAGGCCGCCGTCTGACCCCTGGTCACACTGAGAGAGGTCAGAGGTCAGAGAGAAAGATCAATGGGGTAAACACGCCTGTGTGTGTGTGTGTGTGTGCTAGAGACAGAGATTAGGGTTAGATTAGACTGTGTGTCCACGCTAGTGTGCGTGTGTGTGTGTGTTTGTATGAGATAGGATGCTGTGCTGAGCATGAGTGAGTTTGTGTTAGTAGGTGTTCTGGAGTGTGTGTGTGTGTGTGTGTGTGTGTGAGAGAGTGTGTGTGTGAGAGTGTGTGTGTGAGAGTGTGTGTGTGAGTGTGTGTGTGTGTGTGTGTGAGAGAGTGTGTGTGTGAGAGTGTGTGTGTGAGAGTGTGTGTGTGTGAGTGTGTGTGTGTGTGTGTGTGAGAGAGTGTGTGTGTGAGAGTGTGTGTGTGAGAGTGTGTGTGTGAGTGTGTGTGTGTGAGAGTGTGTGTGTGAGAGTGTGTGTGTGAGTGTGTGTGTGTGTGTGTGTGAGAGTGTGTGTGTGAGTGGGTCTCACCGGCTCTCCCTGCTGCTGGGGGCTGGGCGTGGCTGGCTGGCTCTGCTGGGGGGAGAACTGGGACAGCTGCTGCTGTGGCAGAGAGTTAAAGATGGGGATCTGGAAGAGGGGGGGGGGGGGGGAAGGAAGGAGGGGGGGGGGGGGGAGGAGAGGGGTGGGGGGGGGGAGGAGGAGAGGGGTGGGGGGGGGGTGGAGGGAGAGGTGGGGCATGAGCTAACACTCAGAGCTAGCATCAACAAGGACAGGGTAGCTGTAGAACCACCTAGAACACTGGAGAACTATCTAGAAGGAACCAGGATGCTCTGGATTCAAACGATGGAGGTAGAGGTAGGGGCAAGGGGGTCTGGAGGATGAGTCTTGGGAACAGGTAGGAAAGGGCCCGGTCAGGGGGTCAGGGGTGAGGGGGTCAGGGGTGAGGGGGTCAGGGGTGAGGGGGTCAGGGGTCAGGGGCGAGGGGGTCAGGGGTGAGGGGGTCAGGGGTGAGGGGGTCAGGGGTCAGGGGCGAGGGGGTCAGGGGTGAGGGGGTCGGGGGTGAGGGGTCAGGGGTCAGGGGTGAGGGGGTCAGGGGTGAGGGGTCAGGGGCCAGGGGGTCAGGGGGTGAGGGTTCTTACCTGCAGGAGGTTGAGAGGCCTCAGTCCTGGGCTGCTGTTCAGACCGAAGGGACTCGCTGGGAAACACAGACACACAGAGTCACACATGACACATCACACAGGAACCTGCTCAGCAAGCTCCCAGAGAAGTGCTAGCATGTACAGTGGAGCTTCTGTTTACAGGAGAGAGTGTGTGTGTCCGTGTGTGTGTGTGTGTGGGTGTTACCTGTCTGGGCCGTGGGCTGCATGGTGGGCATCAGCCCCCCAGGGGGGAGGAGTCCACTCAGGTTGAGGCCCGCCCCCAGCATGGAGCTGGAGCTCATCAGGGTCTGAGAACTGCTGTACACACACACACACACACGCGCACAAACACGCGCACACACACGCACACAGGACAAGAGGAAGGAGAGGTTAGGATGGCTGTCTGTGGAGTGGTAATGACAGGGAGAGACAGACCTAAAGCAAAAGATAGAGAGACCAGACAAAGAGAGACCAGACAGAGAGAGACCAGACAGAGAGACCAGACAGAGAGACCAGACAGAGAGCGACCAGACAGAGAGAGACCAGACAGAGAGACCAGACAGAGAGACCAGACAGACAGACCAGACAGAGAGCGACCAGACAGAGAGACCAGACAGAAAGCGACCAGACAGAGAGAGACCAGAAAGAGAGACCAGACAGAGACAGAGAGACCAGACAGAGAGAGACCAGAAATAGAGAGACCAGACAGAGAGACCAGACAGAGAGACCAGACAGAGAGAGACCAGACAGAGAGAGACCAGACAGAAAGACAAGACAAAGAGAGAGACCAGACAGAGAGAGAGAGACCAGATAGAGAGAGACCAGACAGAGAGAGACCAGACAGAGAGGGCGTCCCTTACCAGACGGAGCCCACCACGTTGATGAAGTTGAGGCCGGCCGTGCTGGCCATGACCTGGGAGGAGGAGGTGGTTCCCGTGGTGATGGAGGTGCCCATGGTGGGCAGGGGGATGGTCATGACGGGCAGGGCCTGGCTCAGGGCCAGCTGCGGCTGGGCGAAGGGTGCCAGGAGGGCGGGCTGGGGCTGGAGCAGGGGGGGGTCCGACGGCGTGGGGGTCAGCGAGGGAGGGGCGATGAGCAGGTCGGAGGGGTGAGGGGTGGAGCAGGGCGTGTTGGTGGGGGTCGGCGTGGACGGCTTCGGGGTGCCTGAGCCTGGGGATGGAAATACAGCCCAAATGAGATGGGTCACGGGTGTGTCTGTGTGACAAGCTGCTGTGCCTGTGTGTGCGTGAGAGTATTCATGTGATCAACGTAAATACAAGAGGCCAAAGAGTTAGCCTGTGTGTGTGTGTGTGTGTGTGTGTGTGTGGCGGCTCACGCTGAGTGGGGACCATGGGGGACAGGGCGGAGGGAGACAGCAGGCCAGGCTGGCTCAGCTCCAGGGAGGGTTTCCGGCTCAGCAGAGCCCCCTTGGTCGGGGGTGGCGTGGGACACTTGAGCAGGCTACTGGTGGTCTGGGACATGTACAGGTTACCTGCCCGCACACACACACACACACAGAGAGAGAGAGAGAGAGAGAGAGGAGGAGAGGTCAGTCCACCAGGTCTTCTCTAGTCATTAGCCGGCATCGTGAAAAGGTTCAGAGTCTGATCAAATACAAAACGAGGGAAATCCCCTCTTCCCTGATTGGTGGGATGCTGTTCCATTCATGTTTCATTCGAAAGACGGAGAGGGTGAGAAAGAAATGGAGAAAGAGAGACACCTGGCAAAGAGAGAGAGAGAGAGAGAGAGAGAGAGAGAGAGAGAGAGAGAAGGAGAGAGAGAGACAGAGAGAGAGAGACAGAAAGACAGAGAGAGAGAGAGAGAGACAGAGAGAGAGAGAGAGAGAGAAGGAGAGAAACAGAGAGAGAGAGAAAAAAGAGAGAGAAAAAGAGAGAGAAAGAGAGAGACAAGGAGAGAGATAGATGGATACAGAGAGAGGAACAGAGTGTCCAATAGAAAGAGGGAGTCTGGAGGTGGTGGTGGAGGAGGAGGAGGGGTAACCTGAGGAGCTGCAGGCCGAGCTGGAGGGCAGTTTGATGGGCGGGGGCCGCTGCTTCACCCCCTTCCCCAGGACTGATGACTGGACCAGAGCAGACAGACCGTCAGCCTGGGGGCAACCGGCCACACAACCGAGTTAGTGCACGTGTGTGTGTTAGTGTGCATGCGAGTGTGGGAGACAGTTTGTGTGGGCGTGCGAGAGTTTGTTTGTGTGTGTGGGAGATTTTGGGTGTGTTTGTGAGAGAGAGCGTGTGAGAGAGCAGGTGTGTGTGTGAGAGAGAGCGTGTGAGAGAGCAGGTGTGTGTGTGAGAAAGCAGGTGTGTGTGTGAGAGAGCAGGTGTGTGTGTGTGTGTGTTCACCTCAGCCTCTGTGCTGGGGGAGATGTGGCCCTGGCCCACAGGTCCAGAGTAGTGCGACATCTTCACCTGACACTTGACATCCCTCTCATACACGCCCTTGTACTGGTGCAGGAACCTGCAGCACCACACAGTCATCACACACACACACACTATACTCTCCGACATACATGTGTATTTGCATTTTACAATACATGTTTTAGAGGGGGGGGGGGGGGGTTGATGGGGTGGTACTGTAGGCCTGAATAGAGCGATGAACTGTTTATGTAGGTGTGAGTGGACATGAGGTTGACAGGCTTTAGGACCTCTACTCACCGGTCAGCATCTATCTTGGATCCTATGAGGAAGCTGGTGGGGAGAGAGACAGAGAGGGAGAGAGAGACAGAGAAAGAGGGAGAGACAGAGAGAGAGAGACAGAGAAAGAGGGAGAGACAGAGAGAGAGATAGAGAGGAAATACGAGTCAGAATCCAGGTGAAGCTTCAAAAGGGTCTTATATCCGCAGACACTAATTTCAGCTGGGACTCAAACCACATCTGCCGCCCCAGCCCAGACTTCCAGCCCCAGCCCAGACTTCCAGCCCCAGCCCAGACTTCCAGCCCCAGCCCAGATCTCCAGCCCCAGCCCAGACTTCCAGCCCCAGCCCAGACTTCCATCTCCAGCCCAGACTTCCATCCCCAGCCCAGACTTCCAGCCCCAGCCCAGACTTCCAGCCCCAGCCCAGACTTCCAGCCCCAGCCCAGACTTCCATCTCCAGCCCAGACTTCCAGCCCCAGCCCAGACTTCCAGCCCAGACTTCCAGCCCCAGCCCAGACTTCCAGCCCCAGCCCAGACTTCCATCCCCAGCCCAGACTTCCATCCCCAGCCCAGACGTCCAGCCCAGACGTCCAGCCCTCCTCCCCAGGGGCTGAGTGCTCACGGTGGGTGGATGAGCTGCAGGTCTGGGCTCTCCTCCTCTGCTCTGGTCTCTTTGGCGCTGTAGATCTTGCCGTACACCAGCGGGTCGCCCATCGACTGGAAGATGGACACCTTGGTCCTCTGAGCCTGGCCACCCACCTCACACTCAAACGTGTAGTCATCCACCACCTCCTGGATGGGGGAGGGAGGGAGAGGAGGAAGGGGAGAGAGTGAGAGAGGGAGAGAGGGAGAGGAGGAAGGGGAGGGGGGGGAGGGAGGGAGAGGGAGGGACGGAGGGAGAGGGAGGGACGGAGGGAGGGAGGGAGGGAGAGAGAGAGGGAGGGAGAGAGGGACGGAGGGGGGGAGGGAGAGGAGGGAGGGAAGGAGGGGGGGAGGGAGGGGAAGGGGGGAAGGAGAGGAGGAAGGGAGGGAGGGAGGGAGAGGAGGGGGGGAGGGCGGGAGGGAGAGGAGGGGGGGAGGGAGGGGGAGAGAGGGAGGGAAGGAGGGCTTAGTGGCAGTATCAGTTTGAGATGGCGGAGGTCTCCAGGGTGGTGTGTGTGGGTGTGTGTGTGGGGGGGGGGGGGGCTCCCTGACGTACTTCGGCGGGCCACACGGTGTGCTGGGAGTCCTTCAACTTCACAGACTTCTCCTCGACGGCGTACTTTTCCACCTGGGACACAGACACACGGTAGCATGAGACCTGGGCCACACACACACACACAGCCAATACAAAGGAGTGTGGGACTGGTGGGCATGGTCAGAAACAGACGGGGACTTACGTCGATTTCCTTGGGGACTGTGAGCTGGCAGTTGCTTTGTTTCCACATGTCTACACACTGCGAGAGAGAGGGCGGAGAGAGAAAGAGAGAGAATTGGGAGAGAGAGAGAGAATAGAGATGGAATACAATGAAAGAGAGAGAATGGAGAGAGAATAGACGAGAAAGAATAGGAGAGACAAAGAGAGGGAAAGGAGGAATTAAAAGACACGAGCAAGAATACATTCCGTGTGTCTGGAAAAGAGAACAAAACTGCCCATTTCAACTGAACGAGGGGAGGTAGGGGGGGAGGATCTATACAGCAGTAGGGTCGCGGCGACGCGGGCGCAGAATGTTCCGGGGACGCTCACGTTTCCGGCCTTGGAGATCTTCAGGTCTATCGAGGGGGCGGGCTTCCTCTCCTTCCTCCTCTGCAGGTAGTCATAGAGACGCAGCTGGGGGGGCGTGGGCAGGTGGGCCAGCTCCTGCTGGCGGTTGAGAGCCGCCCGCGAGTGCCTCTTGAAGCACCTGCACACACACACACACAGGATCTCTCAGCATGTGTGTGTGGGGGGGGGGGGAGGGGTGGTGAGGGAGTGTGCATTTTCAGAGAGCGTCTGGATTCGGGGCGTTTGACGCGTGTGGACACGTGTGAGTGTACCGTTTCATGGAGCGCGTGTTCATCTTCTGCTTGTTGTAGAGCAGGCGGTTGGCGGTGCAGGTGACGGAGATGGAGGGGTCCAGACACAGGGGCTCGGCCGTGGCCAGGATCAGCTGGCTCTCCAGCTGCAGCTTGTCGTCCTGCGGGGGAAGGAGGAAGGCCACCCTTCAGACCAGAGCATGGAGGACAGGGCCCCTTCCCAAGCCATGGCTGCTTCACACTGAGCTGAACCGGACCAAAGGAGGGGCCCCCCGGGGCGCGGTGGAGAGAGGTAAGGGACGCTTTCCCCTCCCCTGGGGAAGACTGACAGGGATGGGGTGGGGGGGGAAGGCCTCACCTGGGTCCATTTGTGGTGGTCGCTGGTCATGGCGTGGACGTCGCAGACCAGGGTCTGCATGGTGGGCCGCAGCAGGATGTGGCGGCTCTGGTAGGAGGGCATCTTGGTGCTGCCGGACTGCCTGTAGTCCCTGACCTCAGCTATCACACAGCCACAGTGGAAGATGTTCACCTGGGAGACGGAAAGAGAGACAGAGAGAGAGATAGAGAAAGACAGAGAGACAGAGAGATAGAGAAAGACAGAGATAGATAGATAAAGAGAGAGATAGAGAAAGACAGAGAGAGAGAGAGAGATTAAGATAAGGAGAGAGCGTTAACCGAGGAGGACGGGACAGTCACCCCAGCAACACCGACAGGACCGACATGTCTCCCAGTGTGTGTGTGTGTGTCCTCACCTGGGACTTCTCCAGCAGGTCCACCAGGATGGGGGGCAGCTCCTCTGAATCCAGGTACTCCAGCAGCTCCCCTTCCTCGTAAGGCAGACGGATCGTCTCAGAGTCTGGAGGACACGCAGAGAGACAAGCTTAGCACTGGGAGTCTCCACAGAGCAGCGCTACAGCCGTCTGCTTTCTCCCTCAGAACTGCAGAAGAAGAGGCATTCCGGTGTCCTTTAGGGTGGGTAGAGCTCCGTGGTAGAGCAACGGATTAAAGACAAGATCAAAGTGTCCGCACTATGAATAACGCTACATTACAGATCCTACAGATGAGGAGAGGGATTGGGGGCTTGGTCGGGTGGACTGATTTGATTGGATGGGAGGCTGACGCTAACCAGGAAGTGGGCCCCGAGGGCGCCGACTCACCGGAGCCGTTCTTCCCCCTGAGCATGAGAGAGTAGCCCTCATTCCCAGGGTAGAGGTTGACCACCAGGCACGACACCGACTCTTGAGAGACCAGCTTTTCCAGGAGATTCACATTCCTCCTCAGCTTCTACAAAGGAATCAACCACAATCAAATTGAAAAAAAAAAAAAAAAAAAAAAAAAACGAAACCTTTTGAGTATGCCAGTGAACCACTCTCTGTAGTGACTACTCAGTGACGGCATGGTCTCTCTGGGTTTAGCGGAGCGCGTCGAGGGGGACTGGCACACACTCACCTTCAGCTCCGGCTCTTTGTCACACTCCTCGATGTACAGTTCGTACAGCTTCTGGTACAGGCTCTTCCTCACGGACGAGCCTCTCCTCTTGGCTGGGCGTTGACGAGCACTCTCGACAATGTACTGCGGGAAGAGGGGCGGGGCCGCGTTAGTGACCGCGTGGGCGAGACGGGGCACATCGACACGTGCGCACAACGCTGACCCCGCACACACATATGCAAGCTCCCATACACACACACACACATGAATGTCTCAGATCTGCATGCCACGTTACTACATGTCAGAAAGGTCTCACCTCTGCCCGATCTAATGCATATTCCAAAACTTGTTGCTACAGAAGGGAAGATGAAACAAATGTACATCATTTAGATCACAGCTCGTTCTCGACAATACTGAACTGGGTAGCAGGTTGTAAACAGTTAGCAGGTTGTAAACAGCCTAGGTGATCACTGGAATAACTTAGGCAAGATTCACAAGACCGATGCCACATTCAGACATAATTAGGCTCAGCTTCCTTATCGAGTAAACTAAAACCGCTGCACATCCTTAACATAGCAGGGCTTACCATTGTGGTCCTCCACCAGTTGCAGGGTCAGTGACAGGAGACGCCGCAGTCTGACCTTAGACCCACACCGTCACCTCCATAGAAAGACCATTCAAACCCTGCTGTACATCAACACGGCATGTGGACACACCTGTCTGTCGAATGTAAACATGCATAGTTTAGGCGGCTGGATTGCAATGGTGGTGCACTTTTGAAGTCAACGTTAGCTAGCAAAGTACTAGCATGGCTTGGTTAACTGAAGCAAGAACAAAAGCTAGCCAGCTGCAAGCTTTACATAGTGGGACGCGTAGCGACATATTTTGTAGCCACATAAATGGATTATACAAACACTTAGAAAATCGCTCGCTACAAAGTCGTTGGATGAATACTCAGCCAGTGCTCTGCAAACGACACAGCAACAAGCTAGTTCGCGAGCTCGCTTGTTAGCAATGTAGCAAGCTTGGCTAAGAAACCTGCAAAAGTTATCAGTCTATACATCGCCTACGACACAAGCACGTGAAGTATCTCCCACCGTAAATAATAGGATTAACTCACCTTTTTGGTTGCATAGTGGTAAACAGTAATTCCAATGCAAGATACAATGTGTTATTTCAGTGTCTTCATTGAAAAAAACTCAGGGCAGCAGCCATTTTCTTCCAGTGTGACAACAAAAGCTAAACTTCCGGTATGGAAAGTAGTGGGCGGAACCAAAATCATCACAGAGCGGAAAGGGCCCTGGGAAGCTCTTTACTGTTACGTAAACGTTCACACCTTCAAATGAACCAGTGAGAGTAACTATGCTGTTGTTATTTGTTGTACACTCTAATAGTACTAGAACCGTAATTACGCGACCCTGTCAAAGACTAATCTCCTACTGAGAATAGCTCAATTGCAATTGAATGTTCAAGCTTCTGTCTCTACCAAAAACCAAATCCTTGCCTTGGTTACTCCAAAATAAGGGCACATGCTTTAAATACGTTAGCCATAGGATCTTTGATAACATCAGATACAAATGACCACTAAAATACAAAGTTTAAGGACTACAGTTTGCAATTCAAACAAAATATTTCTTGGCACACATTTTAAGCAATAGACATTTGGCTTACCAGCACGCTGATGGATGGTGTGCAAAGTCCAGACTAGAGATATACCATGAAACTGTAGTGTATCTGTTTCCACACGCTTATCTCAAAAATTGAAAGGCATAACAGACTTCTGTGATTCCTGTGAGAAACACACAGAGAACACAGCACTGTGTTCCAAGTTGGGCCTATTTTTAGAAGCATTACAAAAACACTTTGACATTTCAAAACTCAGTCCTTTAGCACTAGAGGGCAGTGCAGGATAAACTCAATTGACAAAATGCCTGACAACATGAGCAGCCAATCAACTCAACCTCACACAAACATCTGGGCTTCCACAGGGTTTGTTCATCTTCAGAGTAACAGGCAGTGGTTGGTGCTGATAGCCAACATATCATGTATTATGTGCTATGGCTTGATATGCTCTTTATGTATGGCAGCTCTCTCACACACACACACACACACAGGATGCTCACCGCGTGCAAAACTGGGCCTACACTTGTTTTTGAACATCTTGCTTTAGGGTTACCATCGGAAAAAAAGGGACACATTTCTTACTGTCAGTTGCTTATTTCACTTCATTTACGTTCACCTTTCTCTGTTTTATTGTTGTCTTTCTCCTGTTTGACTTCATTTCCTTCAAGAATCATCCTTACGTAATCGTTGATGTATAAACCCCCAGAACATTGTGTGCAGTCCAGTGGAGAACGAGGTACAGATCAATGTGAAAGTTTGATAGTCAAGAAGAAGCCCCTGCATCCAATGAATCCTCTGACCCTTCTTATTGGACCGATCTGAACTTACACCCTCTGGTTTTCATTCATCTCCCCATGGGATGCAATCCCTTTGGTTTAGTAATGAGCTAATAAAGGTCAATAGAATCAAAACATGTGCTGTCTGGCATGTGTGTCTGTGTGTGTGTCTGTGTTTGTGTATTTGTGTGAGCATGTGTGTCTTTGGCAGTGTCTGTGTTTGTATATTTATGCGTGTGTTTAGTTGTTTGGGTTCATTTCTCCTCATCTCCTCCCAGTCTCCATAATCCAGTTTCCAAGGTTCTGCCAAGGTTGAAGACTTTGGCTTTGCGCCGACGTAGATCCCTGTGATTAGGCCAGCTAACACCTGAGTCCAAATCCCTCCGCATAGTCTGAGGAGAATCCTTTGATGCTGCTCGGCAGGATGATGATGAGTCTGTAATGAAGGGTTGGTGAACATCCAACCCTTAGATTGGCTCACTCTTTGAATTTCACAAAACACGGCACACTTTACAATATTAATGCAAACATCACGTGCGAAACCCACACTTCTCAATCATAGATTTCGTAAGGACGATATTCAATCATTGTGTCATCACTATGATTTACATAGACGTTCCATCCGTTGCCATTGAGCGGAGAAACTGTATGCAAATAACTTGCGTACAAGAGCCAAACCACAAACAAGTACACATTTTCTGGGTGAATGCTGACATGAATAACTGCTCCAGTCCAGGGTGATTTGGGCCTGCTCTGCTCGCAACGTGAGTCACAGAAGATGTACTTCCTAGGAGCTTGGACTGTTCCCCTAGAAAAGATGTCTTTGTTTTAGAGGGTGGGCTGTGTGTAGTTAAGGAGAGTGAGCGTGGAACATGCAGAGGACCCGAGAGAGGATCATTCTCTGATCTGTATCGGACTGCACTACACACTAAGTACAAACCCCTATACAACATGTGACAAGGCTAGAGAAAGCTGACGAATCTTCCTCATCACGTTGCCATCCTGTTCATTTGCACAAAGGAAACGTGAACAAATGAATACAATGGAAATGTAACGTGAGCATGGCAATACATCAGGCTCTAAGGCCAATTCATCAGTAGAAGAGGATTTATTGACACACTGTCAGTGGATGTGAACCTCCTGGCTAGACCTCGCCTCAAAACCTGATCCCAGAGCTGTAGCCAAGCTGAAGGTGCTCGTCTAAGCTCTTGGCTCCGTTGGTTCCCTTGCAATCAATTCTTCCCCCTCTAGGTGCACAGTTGATGGCCTGTTACTTACAAAGTTGGAGACCTGCGAAAATAAAGTTACGATTGTAATGGAGAAAAATACGCTTGTGACCTGTTAAAGCGTGCAAAGACATGCATGTCAGGAGCACATCGGGTCTCTGACGGCTAAATGAGGTCACGCATGGCGAGGTGTGCTAGGGTGTGAGGGAGCTTGCAAAGGCAGAAAAAGGCCACGGGCGAAACGCCAGTTCACCGGGTTCAATCGGGAGTTGTTTCTGCTCCGCTTTATTGTGTTTCGATACAAGATGAGACAGTCTCTGGCTGTTATAGAACAGTCAAAGTAACAATTCCTAAAGGCTCCGAAAGGCTTTGAAAGTGGCCCTCGTCCATAAAACATTGAATTACATTCGAAAGATTTCACTTTGCTGCAATTACACCAATCAGTCGAGCGACAGGGGCAGAAATAGGAAGCTGAATACAACCATCACGACAACAACAATTATATCGGAAAAGGCTGAGAAACGTTCCACGGTGAGAACTTTGCAAACAGTAGAACCAAACGTTCTCTCCTTTGGGACTGATAACACATGAGCATCTGTTCTTCTGGTCAGGGTATCAGAATGAGGCAGAGGACAGCTGGTTATCCTGTAGTGACCCGCAAATAAAGTTTGGTTTTCCTCATTCAAAAAGGAGTTCACACACAGACTTCCAGAGGTTGTGGTTGCGGTACACAGACTCTAGCCCACGTCTCGATGTGGTACGATGGCCAGTGGTAGACCTTGGTCTGTCTCAGCTGGGCAGTGAGATGCTTGACCACCTCTAGGACAAGGACCACACAGACAAACGTATTCGCTCGAGACCGTTATTCAAAATCCGCAAACGTCAGCCAGAAAGCCTCAACCGCTAAGCTATTACATCAAACAACAGCAGACGTAGGTGAACACAGAGAGGAGGGAAGGTGAGGAAGACTGACTCGGTCGAGTAGAAAGCCAGTACTAGGTGACGTCCTTTTGTCAACCTCCTGAGGCAGCATGGGAAACTCAACAGGGCGGGGGGAGTGGAGGTCAGGGCCAAACAACAGACGTTCATCGCTGGTTTGAACAGAATGTGATGGTTCAGGGGAAGCAGAGGGAGGAAGGTGCACAGTTTGAGCGCCAGAAGGAGAGACAGAGAGAGAGAGAGAGAGAGAAAGAGAGAGAAAGAGAGAGAGAGACAGAGAGAGAGACAGAGAGAGAGAGACAGAGAGAGAGAGAGAGAGAGACAGAGAGAGAGAGAGAGAGAGAGAGAGAGAGAGAGACAGAGAGAGAGAGAGACAGAGAGAGAGAGAGAGAGAGAGAGAGAGAGAGAGAGAGAGAGAGAGAGAGAGAGAGAGAGAGAGAGAGAGGGAGAAGGTTGATATTTACAGGGATGAACACTTTCTACCAGTTTGGTCAAAAGATGTAGAAACGTCTGAAAACAATTTGAGGTCAGAAAGAGAAAAAAGCAACATTTTACTGGGAGGAATTAAGATATTCACTACGTGGCAACATGCCAGATTTCCTGGTGAGACACCCGGCCTCGCTATCTATCATTTTCAACAAGGAGTTCTTCCTCCTAAACTCATTCTACAAAGATGCATACGTTTGGTATAAACTTAACGGCCTTCAAAGGACTAACCATCTTGCTACTTGTTCAGGTTTGCGCATGTATCTAGTTCAGCGGTCTTCAGGTCTGAGGTGACCTAATTTCATTGGCTGTCGGTGAAGGCGGGGTCATCGTCCTCTTGTGATTTACGGTCTCCTTCCCTCTGCCGTTTACAGGCTTTGCTGGGCTCAAACGCGGGGTGCGTCCCTGAAGACTTGCAAGGGAAATTCCGCCGAAATTCCCAACGTCTAACTGGGGTCCAGTGGGAAGGACGGCCTCAAAGGTTTCGTGGGGACAGGTCTGTGACGTAAGGGTTCCTCACAGCTGCCGGTTTGCTTAGCTTACAGTAGGCCATGCTCCATGCTGAGAGAGAGAGATAGAGAAAGATAGAGAGCAAGAGGGAGCGAGAGAAGGAGAACAAATACAAGAAAGGGGGAGTACTGGGAATATGCTAACGAACCCTGTCTGATTTCAGAGAACTATCATGGTCGGGTTATTAGTCTGCGCTATATTCTCTCCCAGGAGAGAAAATAAACAAAAGGCATAATTGATTTACTGTGAAACAAGGCCAACCCTGCTAAACTGTTTAGCTTTCGCATCTCTTTAGTTTGTTTTGTTCCTGGAATTGTTTGTGCCGACTGAGAAATGTGCGATTATCACAGCGTTCAAGATCCCATAAACCTCCCTGTGTTTTCGATGCAATCAGTCATGGGCTTTCTCTCGCACAGGGGCTAGTGCAGGCAAGAGAAGGGTGGATGGAGGAGGAAGAAAAGTGAAGATGGATGGATGGGAGGGCGGATGAGTAAATGAGAAACCCAGAGACGACGCTCAGGAGAGCTGTATGGGAAACACAGGGGCATGAGAGATCCGGGTCTCGATCTCTGGGCCTTTGGAAGCCGACCAGCCCTCTCAATGACACCCTCTCGACCTGCCACATTCACAAAATGTTATGAAGTCATCGAGTGGAACGGTTTTTCTTACTTGATTTGAACCTGGTTTCTCTCACTTCTGACTGGGTCATTGTATCCTTGGGCTTTTTGTGTGTGTGTGTGTGTGTGTATTTATGAGCGCACACGGGTGTGTTGGTGTGTGTGTGGGTTTGTGCATGTGTGTGTGTTGAGGTTCCCCACGTGGTCCAGGCTCTGTACAGTGTCAATGTTCTCTCCAAGGAGTATCGCTGTTGTCACTAACATGGAACAGAAGTGATCATTGCGCGGGTCATCACGGTATGTTGGTGACTTTTCCACTGAAGGAAAACGTTTGGCCCAGTCTCTCTACTTAGAGATAAACGGCTGCAAAAGAAAAAAGAAGTGTTTGGGTTGGAGAGGAGTTATTATAAATACACACCCTTGTGCACACACACACACACACGCACACACACACACACACACACACACACACACACACACACACAGCCTTGCATGACTACAGGCACACACAATCTCTTCCTATGCCTGTGTGTGATAAGAAGCAGGATGGGTGTTTGGGTTGGCACGAATCTCTGACTGGGAACCAGTTTAACACACACACACACTCACACACTCGCAGACACACACACACTGTAGACATCACCATCTTCATTAGATAAGCTTCAAAGCGACGGATAAATAGAGGAAAAAGAGAGTGGAAGAAAGAAGGAAGCAGAGAGAAAGGGGGGAGGGATGGAGAAAGAAAGAAAGAAAGGGGGAGAGAGGGGTGAGAGAGGGAGGGAGAGGGAGGGAGGACAAACGACAAACACTTCACAGCCTAATATATTGACATAGATTTTTGGTGAAGAGGATAATGGACCTCATGATCTCAAAATGGAAGAGATGAGTAACAGGAAGCTCGGGGTCATTTTCCCTCCCACTCCGCAGCCCTGTCTGAACGACTCTAATGACTTTTGCCAACAACACATTTGTTTTCCCACCATCATCATGACTCATGAGAGTAAGAGTCCGTGTCAGCATTTCTGAGGAGGGACTGGAGGTGGAAGAAAGGGTGAGAAAGTAAGCTTCCAATATAGCAACTCCACACTTGAGTGTTTACATTTACTTTTAGTCATTTAGCTGACGCTCTTTTCCAGAGCGACTTACAGTAAGTACAGGGACATTCCCCCAAGGCAAGTAGGGTGAAGTGCCTTGCATAAGGACACAACGTAATTTGGCACAGCGGGGAATCGATCCGGGAACCCTCTGATTACTAGCCCGACTCCCTCACCGCTCAGCCACCTGACTCCCTGACACCTGACTGAGTGTTGAACAAAGATGTAAGAGAATGCGAGGGAACATAAATGGGTTTGGGAATTGTTTTGGAAAAGAAGAAACTTTAATCCTCTTCTCTTAATCAAATAACCTATTCACCTGAGTCCTGCATAGACAGTGTACATTTAAAAACAACGGCAAATCAACATCCTGAAATGTTTAACTTCTGCCTAATTAACTACTGACTTGATCATCAGTGAACTAAACGTGAGATTATTAGACACTTCTAACACCTGATTGAAATATTCGCAAAGAAGATTTGCGAAGATTGGAGAAAAGATTCCACCACAAGATTGGTCTGGATCCCATGCTATGATGCATCACACCCCGAGGGGTGAAAAAGTCATAACAATCCAGATCTATTCTGGCAGCATCGGCGTTCCATCCTTGAAAGACGTCCTCAGAAGCACAGAAAACAACCAGGACTTCAGTTCCAGCCTTTTTAGGGTTAAATGCGAGTGTTGGGATTAATAACGGCAGCAATAACTGTCAGACTGATGAAGTGAGAGTCAGGACAATGTTCCCAGGTGGGTGCCTAATGAGAGGAAGGCCAGGAGACACACACACACACACACACACACACACACAGACGGAGCCTTTAAAAAAGAACAAAAAGGGATCTTGTGATTCAGGGGAGGGGTAGGTGTGGCTCGGTGCAGATCAAGAGGTTCCAGGTTCAAATCACCCCGTACGTCTCTTTTGATTAAAGCGTCTGCTGAAAGAACAAATTATGACTATGTCTAAAGAAAGGACAGGAAAAAGACAGACGGAGGGACAGACAAACAGACCAGATAGAGCCTTTGCAAAAAAGTGCTCTCGATTGACCCCTGGAATGACGAATCTGTTGCTCGGTGTGGATTAGTGTCGGTCGTTCCCCGGTTACGGAGGGTTTTACGTAAACGAACGTTGAGCAAGAAGTGCGTCCTCTCTCTATGGCCTCTTTACTGCCGTGTCAAAGTTGGCCTGAGGGTCTGTGTCCCTGACACGAGAGCAGACACATGCAGCTCAACGTGTGTGTGTGTGCGTGCATGTGTGTGTGGGTGGGTGTGTGTGTGGGTGTGTGGGTGTGTGTGTGTGTGTGGGTGTGTGCGTGTTCTGCACCAAGTGTGGCCAGCCACTCCAACAGGACAGGGCACAGGAAGCCCCGGGCCAATAGAAACATGAGAGGGGCCAACGAATGAGCACACACCGTCTCGCTCCCAGCTCCGCCTCTGATTTACTCCATTACAACCTCCAGCTCTGAGCACATCTGGTTTGAGAACAACCCTTTTCTCGAAAAGACGAAAAGAGACATTTACGAAATGTAATCGTAGCCTGGTCTTAGCTTAAGGACATGGCTGCTTTTTTTGTTTGTTTTTGTTTTGTTCATTTGTTTATTTTTCACCCTTTGCACATGCAAGCAGAGTCATTTCCATGTAGACTAGGAACGTGATGACCTCATCCATGGAGGTTTTGTTGATAGTGCCAAGGCCAATCACAAAATCAACCACTGATCTCGTCAGCTTTTCTGTTTAGTTTGCATGCGGGCCGTGTTGCGGATGTGTTGCTATGTAACCAACCCGTGCCTTTATATCAAATAATTCCGACGCCCTGCTCGCTTCCATTAAATGGATTCCAGTCCATTGTCTGCATCACATCCGAGAACGTTCCATTCATCCAACCTTGATCGAACTTGTCCTTTCCCAAAACAAACCGTTCTTTTATTTGATCTCTCAAACATTTTCCTGCACCACACCTGCCCTGTGTCTCCACTCTGAGTTCAGCTGCAGTGTCACAAATCTCACATCAAATCTCACACCTCCTTCAGTAAGACTGACTTTATTTCACCTCAGTTCTGCGGTTTCAGATCGTGTCAGGAGATGTCGTTAGCTCTCTGAACCGTAGCCATGAATGTTCCTCGGGAGAGGGTTTGGAGAAGACCTGCTAGCTAAGAGATTGAAGGATAGATAGAAGGTGTAAAAGGAGAGAGAACGAGACAAAATGTCCGGGAAAAGATTGATAGAGCGGAGAGCACCTTCACACAGCTGCTGGGACCCTTGATCCAACCCCGCCAGGATTCCAGGCGACCAGCTGGAGGTTTTAGGGTCTTCTCAGGTGGGAAGACATCAAGCAGGTCTGCAGGGCCCATGGGGCTTTGGGAACCAGCTATCCCTGCCTCTCCACAAAGCCAATGCTCCATAAATCCTGTCTACTGATCACCTGGCTATTAACTGTCATGGCTTGCCTTAAAGGTGAAGAGCTAGTGATTTACGACAGTGGGGATTTCATCCAATATGGAACATAAAACATTCGATGGTATCTCGGATGTTGTTTAAAAAATAAATAATCTTAATTATCTGTCACATAAAGTATTTCTTTTATTGTCGGGGTGGATCTTAGAATGCAGGTAAAAGGGCAAGTGTTTGAGAACAGGGGTGAGAGCTCAGAGCTAACATACCTCTAAAATCAACAACTACCTGTTACTCCACAATATCCTGAGAAGATCTTATTGGTTGCTTAACGTGTCAATCCTTGCCCAGACCCAATCAAATGGACCATGCGCTCTCAAGAGCGGTACTAGAAATTTCCAGTAGTTTCTGTAAAAAAAGCTGCTGCAATCATTAAGGAGAGCTCAGACTGTCATGGGATTTAACATAAGCATAAATCAGTTTTATTCTACCGTACTCTGTTATATGGTTTAGTGTTATTCTTTATTTTCCTCCTGAATGTTCTCCTGTTGGCTCTGGAGGCACAAGTTCTGTACTTCTGAGAGTGATACTGAGGAATGCCAAATGGCCGTTATGGTTTTAAATGTGGTTGGAATTAGTGGGCATTTAGTTGGTTAGCCCCTAATTCTCTCCTATGTACATATAACCCCCTTTGACAGAGTTCAGTTGAAAGGATCTTTGCACACACACACACACACACACACACACATGCACACAAACACACATGCACACAATGTGTCAAAATCGACTTCTTTTGGATGCATGGTCAGGCCTACCCCGGTTGGAAAGAAAGCATTCCATTGTTTGGAAACTCTGCAATCTTGTTAGGGAAAACAAAGAATTATGGGTAATGGTTTGCAGGGTTATATCGGAGAGATTAGAGAATGGAAAGGATTCGCAGATTGCTCCCCCAGGTTACAAGTCAATCAGTCCGCGACAGGAATACCCTGAAAAACGTGTATGTGTGCGTGTGTGTGTGTCACAAGTTTGCGAGAGGTAATTCCATCTGGTAGCTAGAAAATGTTGTCTGCTTTTAGCTCATGTTCTGTTCCATAACCAACATCTGAACCAAGGAACAGGCAAAAAAGAACAAAACACAATAAACAAACAGAAAGTAATTTAGGGTAATAGGTTTCTCTGTGCCTGCGTTAGTGTATGTAAGCATGTCTTAGATGGTTTTTGACAGGTAGATGATTTCTGGCTACTTCTGCTGTTTCATCTGTCAGCCTGTCAGAGGGTGTAATGATGTGAATGGGTGTCAGGTGTCAGAGGGCCTGGTTTGGGCCCCCAGGGGCCTCCAGTGTGGAGGTGCAGCCTGGGGCCCTGGTATGGGACAATGGGGCTCTGAAGGCCTGGTATGGGGCCCGAGGGGCCTTGCTGGGGGGGTCTGGTATGAGGGCCTGGGGGCCTTGAATGATGGCATGGAGGTCAGGTCTGAGGGCTTGGTGTTGGGGCCACAAGCCAGGTTTGAGGGCTTGGTATTGGGGTCTGGGGGCCAGGTTTGAGGGCTTGGTATAGGGGGTCTGCGGGCCAGGACTGAGGGCTTGGTATTGGGGTCTGGGGGTCAGGACTGAGGGCTTGGTATTGGGGGTCTGGGGGTCAGGACTGAGGGCTTGGTATTGGGGGTCTGGGGGTCAGGTTTGGGGGCTTGGTATTGGGGTCTGGGGGCCTGGTTTGGGAGCTTGGTATTGGGACCACAAGGCCAAGTATGATGGCTCTGTTCCAGGGGATCCAGGCTTATGGGCATCAAGGCTGGGTACAGCATTCACGTTTTTCTCTCTAGATCCTCAGTGCTCTCTGTGTATTAAACTAAATCCAATACTCCGGACCCAGGCCCCAGAGAGAGGGATAATGTTGAAATGAGACGGGGAAAGGATGACGAGTGGGAGGAAAAAGAGAAAATGGTGGACCGGAGTGAGGAAAGTTAAATATGAAAATGACTCTAATGTACTGTAACTGCCTCACAAGGGGGGGGGAAATACTTCCCCACCAGAGAAAATGAAATTAGTGTTGAGCTATGGCGTGCTATTTAGAACTGGCAGAATCCATTAAATCAAATACACAAGATTCGCCCTACTTCTCTCTCCATCACGGACTGTGTGAGTGTACTTTTGGAGCGGTTTGAGAGATGACAGATTTTGAACATTGCAAGGTGTGGCCAGTAATTGAGTTTGGATGTCCCCTTTAAGGACTATAAATAAGAACTGTTAAAATGATTTGTTAGACCTCGAGCGCATTTGGTCCTCATTCAAACGAAACGGCTTGACTGTACGCGACGCTATACAAATCTGGATGGTGATAAACTGGTGTGTTTGGTGAGCAGGGCCGCGCGTGCATGCATCCTAGTGGTAAGATTGATGACGATGGCGATGATTCAAACAAGTCCTCGAGTCTGTGCTGCGCTCGCTGGCTCTGTGCTTCCTCCCTCCTCAGTCATAAATCACTGTGAGAACCCTGCATTCATGTGGCTCTCTCAGCCCGCGAGCTGTGGGGCTATTACAGCATAGGTGTGTGTGTGTGTGTGTGTGTGGTGTGCGTGCGTGCATCTTTATGAACAAATGTGTGTATATGTGCGCTTGTCTGTGCATGTGTGTGTTTGTGTGCGTGTGTGTGTACCTGTGTGTGTGTACATGAGTGTGTGAGCACTTGTGTGTGTGCATGAGGGAATCCAGCCCTCGGCAATAAAGAATTCATCATGGGAGAGAGGTTGTTGTCCTCTAACTGGAACTCCTTTAGGCACCTGGAAACACCAGCAGTGTCTCCATCATGGATGTGTCAGCTCTGCTCAGTGATGCTCTGACTCAGGCAGGAACCCAACCTTGGCAGGAAGTCCTCGTTTACGAGCAAGGGAGTTCCTTCAATCCACGAGAGAAGGTAACAAACAAGGAAAGGCTCTTGAATCCTCCAAAAACATGGACATGTTTGAGGACGTGTGTGTGGATGGGGAAATGTGTGTGCGAAGTGTGTATAATACGTTTATTGTATTGTGTGTGCGTGTGTGTGTAATCGACTTGCAACATCAAACGTGGAGAGTAGAAAAGGCTGTCAGTGAGATGGTTGCGTTTGGAGGGAGGACATCTGTGACCTCTGAACACACACTCTCCTCCCTGGAGCCTTCTCAGCTTAAGTGAGCCAGACTACAGCCAGCGAGTCAACCAAGAGAAACATCCAGAAGACATGGATGGAAGGTATTTCTGTGTGTGCGTGTGTGTGTTCATCCGTGTGTGTGTGTGTGCACATTTCCCTGTGAAAAGTCATAAACAGGTTGTCATCTCTGTGTTTTTTCAGTGCCAGTATGATGTCAGAGCTCAAACATAGAAAACAATGTTTTACAACCCCTCCGGGAACACAGACACACACACACACACATCCACAGACACATACACACCTGCTCACACACACGCACAGACACATAGACACACACACTCACTGGATAGATGTTGGTGAAATGGAGAAATGAACTACTTACAGCAAGTTGCGGTTAAAATGATGATGATTACATTAATCTCTGGGCACATTGTTCTGCTACATTTGACTTTGACGAACTGAAGATAGACAAAACTCCTGTGAGTATGAAAAGCAATTTCACCATGCCAGGGCGCAATGCGACGATCTGGGAAAACAAACTCCCAATGCAGTCAGCCTAAACCATCGAGTAATGATTTCCACTTTCCATTCATTATTCCATACTCTCTCCCCGATGCCCGTTGGTAAACCAAACACGCGATCTAGGTGGCCGCCCCAAAATTAAATGACTATTGGGGGACTTTGTGTGTTTGAAGGGCTTCATTCCACAACACGGTGACCACCAGTAAAAAAATGACATCATCTATAATTTGGTGAAATAACAGCTAGCATGACATGGAATAACACCATTTTTTTTCAACAATTATTTTATTGAGGTATAAAAGTCAAGACTTTTAGAGGGAAATGGTTTTTTTTGGAGAACAATCCGTTCCGACTCCAACATTCATCTTCACCTCAACAGGAAGTAACTCGGAACATCTGTCATGGTAAAAAACGAACAAAAGAATAAGCATTTTTCCTCTAGCAGGAGTCAAAGGGGGTGGCCTCTGGCAGGCTAGGACACATAGTTACGCCTGGAGTCGTTACCTAAGAGCTCTGAAGCAACCAAATCAATCAGGCGAAAGTTTAGCCAGCGTGGTCTGGGCCATTATCTCAACTGCTTCGTAAGTAAAGGTTCTGCCTGGGCCTGGGATGAGAGATCATGTGTGTGTGTGTGTGATCTTAACGTTAGGTTGAGCCCTCTGACCCCAGTAAAGGAATAGTTCACCTATTCAATTTAGGCAACACCCTTGACTGACCGGCCCCTCCCTTGCACACACACATATGAACAAACACACACACACACACACATATGAACAAACACACACACACACATATGAACAAACACACACACACACACACATATGAACAAACACACACACACACACACACATATGAACAAACACACACACACACACACACACACACATATGAACAAACACACACACACACACACATATGAACAAACACACACACACACACACATATGAACAAACACACACACACACACACATATGAACAAACACACACACACACACACATATGAACAAACACACACACACACACACATATGAACAAACACACACACACACACACATATGAACAAACACACACACACACACACATATGAACAAACACACACACACACACACATATGAACAAACACACACACACACATATGAACAAACACACACACACACATATGAACAAACACACACACACACACACATATGAACAAACACACACACACACACACATATGAACAAACACACACACACACACACATATGAACAAACACACACACACACACACATATGAACAAACACACACACACACACACATATGAACAAACACACACACACACACACACACATATGAACAAACACACACAC
Source organism: Hypomesus transpacificus (assembly GCF_021917145.1). Taxonomy (NCBI): domain Eukaryota; kingdom Metazoa; phylum Chordata; class Actinopteri; order Osmeriformes; family Osmeridae; genus Hypomesus; species Hypomesus transpacificus. The sequence goes on along the minus strand of NW_025813761.1, from coordinate 107,081 downwards.
ACACACACATATGAACAAACACACACACACACACACATATGAACAAACACACACACACACACACATATGAACAAACACACACACACACACACATATGAACAAACACACACACATATGAACAAACACACACACACACATATGAACAAACACACACACACACACACATATGAACAAACACACACACACACACACATATGAACAAACACACACACACACACACATATGAACAAACACACACACACACACACACACATATGAACAAACACACACACACACACACATATGAACAAACACACACACACACACACACACATATGAACAAACACACACACACACACACATATGAACAAACACACACACACACACACATATGAACAAACACACACACACACATATGAACAAACACACACACACACACACATATGAACAAACACACACACACACACACATATGAACAAACACACACACACACACGCTCAGTTCCCAGTTTGCCATGCAAAATCTACCGCGCCCCGCGGAATAAGAACTTCTCAGTGTTCTACAGGAGAAGAGGCTTGTGCTCTTCTTGGACACGTCAGCTGCTTCTCAGGGCCCAGGGAGACTTTCGCTTTTCTTTTTTTTTTGTGAAGTGCAGTTCCTCCCGCCAGATATGCTGTCATGGCCTCTTGCAGTGTTTCCAATTAGTCACCGCTGTTAAAGAGCTGTGTGGAAGGGGATTATGTGTGAGGTGTACAGCTGGTGGACTTTGAGAACTCGTACACGAAAACCACAACATCCTGTTTCCGCGTCGACTAGACCACCCAGGGGTTGCAAGCCCTCTAATTACCCTTGCACTCCTACCCGAGAAGCCACTAGCCCTACTCGTGTTTTAATGATAGGCCTTATGTTAAGGGTCAAAGTTGATCAAACCGTAGCGCTCTGCACAACTCCTTGCAGGCTGTCGCATGGCGTGCGAGCGGCGCCCGAGGCGAGTCGCGGGATTGCGTCTTGATTCTCCCTGCTCTGTCTTCGAGGGGGCTGGATCACAACCACAGCCCGCTGGGAGAGGCTGCAGTAGCTCTGCAGCACAGCAGGGAGTTGTTTAGGTTTATAGGTCTTTCACCGACGAGGAAGACGCTCCTGGGTCGATCTCTCTCTGTCAGTCTGGAGATGCTTACAGCCCTACATGAGATCCAGAGGTCAGGGCTTCCTGATTGACAAGATTCTCTGTCTCAGGTTGAGCTGAAAGGTGCCTCTCTGGTAAATATGAGATGACCTCCCTTTCAGCGAACGTTGGGGTGCAAAGGTAGGGGTCGGGATATGGAGTAACTGAGGGAGGAAGGGATGAAAGGAGAGAGGGAGAGGTGTATAGAGTTAGTTGGTGTCCAACACAGGTGGTGTTGGACAGTGAGGAGACGACCTGAGAGGAAATAGATAGGAGAACATTAGGACATCACTGGTAATGCAGATCTCAGGACGAGATTGACAAGATGAATTACGTCTTCCAAGGTAGGATTTCAGTAGTTCAACTATGGTTGAACTACTGGTATAATGACAGGTTGCTCTGTCAGTTGGACCAACTCTTTTCACAATTTTTTTAAAATAAAAGCCAAGTGGAAAAGATGGAGAGCTGATAAAATACGATGATAATTTATGTGTTCCACATGTCAGCGAGCATGTCTTCATCGATGTAACGCAGCCATCCATCCATCCATCCAAGATAATAAAAACAACCTTCTGTGTTTACTCTGTATCTCTGTATCTCTGATCTCTGATCTCTGTTCTCCCTCTCCCTCTCCCTCTCCCTCTCCCTCTCCCTCTCCCTCTCCCTCTCCCTCTCCCTCTCCCTCTCCCTCTCCCTCTCCCTCTCCCTCTCCCTCTCCCTCTCCCTCTCCAACAGTCCCTCTTTTCTCCCTTTAAACAAAGAGCTGGAAAAGAAGAGTTGCTGTAACCAAAACAGAGCTGGAGGTAGGCTTCAGTGGAGCCTGCGAGCTGGCTCTCTGCCCACACACACACACACACACACACTTACACACACACAGATACTGGCAGTGTGGCCCGAATCAGATTGACAGCAATGGAGAGAAGCCCTTGCCAGTCCTGGTGGCTGAACTAATTGACCTCTGACTGACAACCACGCACTCCACGGCGTAAGACTTTCCTCCACACCGCGCAACGACCCCCTTTCAGAGTGTTCTGTGAGGAAACTTCAACCATTGTGCAAGACACTGGGTTGCCAGGCTGATTCCAGAGGGTTGATCTGATGACATGTTTGACACTGAGCTCTGAGGTCGACTCCCGGTTGCCAGATGTAACCGGTTGTCATTAGGATGCCAGGTTTGAATTGTTTTGAAGATTCTGTCAGAAACGTATGCCCTGTAGGGATCTTTGAGGACGAGGGGGGGGGGTTGCTGTCTGTCAAGTGCTGCATGTTGATGACGAGAGGGATTCAGAGAAATTCCTCACCCTGTAGAGGCTCATTGAAAACGTCAAGGAGATGAGAAGCTGGAAAAACGCGAGACGGAGCATGAATCACAAGACGGAGCAGGAGAGGGGGACATGGGGCGAGGGGGAGAGACAGGAGAGGTTGGAAGGAGGAGAGAGAGACAGGAGAGGTTGGAAGGAGGAGAGAGAGACAGGAGAGGGTGGAAGGAGGAGAGAGAGACAGGAGAGTGGAAGGAGGAGAGAGAGACAGGAGAGGGGAAGGAGGAGAGAGAGACAGGAGAGGGGAAGGAGGAGAGAGAGACAGGAGAGGGGAAGGAGGAGAGAGAGACAGGAGAGGGGAAGGAGGAGAGAGAGACAGGAGAGGTTGGAAGGAGGAGAGAGAGACAGGAGAGGGGAAGGAGGAGAGAGAGACAGGAGAGGTTGGAAGGAGGAGAGAGAGACAGGAGAGGGTGGAAGGAGGAGAGAGAGACAGGAGGGATACTCTTGCACGTAGTCCCGGGGTGAGCTGACGTCACGGGGGATGCCTGTCCTCACAAGGGGGGGTCCTCTCTCTCTTTCAGTCTCTCTCATCCTCAAGTTGCCCAGATCGAAGAACCGTGCTTCCGACTCGCACATTTTGGGTGATCCATCCGTAACGGTTTCTTTGTGTTATAAAACAACAACCTTACATGTATCACTTGTATACTTGCCCAAGACCTATGACCAACCCTTGCCTGCACCAAGCCACAGCCAAACCTCTCAAAGCGTTCCTTTGTGCGAAATAAATGGGACTTGCGGCAGATGGATGGCAGAGGCAGTGGAGTAAATGAATAGGAGGAGAGAGACGTGACAGGGAGTCTATTCTGCCCGCTCCGTTTGTCCAGGGACCAGCAGTATGGGGAAAAGACGACAGGATATTTGTCAAGTTAATACAAGGACCTGACAAACAGGGACTGCCAATAAGACGGTGTGTGTGAACACAGAGCCTCTGCTGGGTCTTAGAAGGGCATGTGTGTGTGTGTGTCCCGGTTCTTAACGAGTGTGTGAATGTGTACGTTGGGTTGTGTGTGTGTGTGTTTCTATTGGAAAATATTTGAATGGCCCCTGTTGATAATCTTCTGACCGTGACCTACAGAACACAGCCAAGGACTGAAAACGGGTTGAGCTCTGCTTCGTTTTAGAAGCACTGTTGAGCATCACAGTCTGGTTAGTCTCAGGGAGAGTCCCATGCTTATTAGTCAGCTACCCCAGTTTGGGCTTCCTCTCAGGGGACAAGAGGGCAGGAAGCTCGACCTCTGCCGAGCTGCAGGCTAAACCTGAAGGACATCTAATACGTGTGCTCGGATTATGTTAATAATCGTAAAGATTAGTGATGTCACATTCGACCACAAGCATTAGCTTGCCTTTCCTCGTCTTACATAACCTAGTCTTTGTTCCCTCTCCCCGCCTGTGTTCGCTTCTAAAAACAGAGAGAGCCGTTTGGAACGCGAGGCCAAAAACAACAGAGGATAACTCAACTTAGAAAGAAACTGAACGGGATCCAACCGAAACAGAATGAATGAACGTGAACGTGAATGGAAAGGCTAACGCTGAAGCTAGCGCTAACGCCAGTGGTCGGCCTGCGATCCGAACACGACGGGCCGCAATGTGAATCGTGTAGCTTGGCTGTAGGCCTTACTTACACACACACGGGCCTGTTCAGCCATGTTTTCACTAAGTCTAGTCACGCGTCCTAAAACCACATTGCTAAATTCAGCGCAGCAAAAAAAAAAAAAAAAAAGGCTGTCAAAACAAGAGCCCCTCGACCTTCACCAGGTCTGGGATCCAAAACCAAGAGGGTGACATGATGGAGTTTCCATTCTTGCACTTTCGTGAGAGAGAGAGAGAGAGAGAGAGAGAGAGAGAGAGAGAGAGAGAGAGAGAGAGAGAGAGAGAGAGAGAGAGAGAGAGAGAGAGAGAGATGGGGGATCAAGTCTCTCTGTTGACCTTCTGTATGTCTCATATCTCTTCACACAGTCACGCCAGCACTGAACTCCTCAGACTGAACTCCTGCTGATGATGCTGTGTGTGTGTGTGTGTGTGTGTGTATGCTGGTGTACGTGTAAAATGAAATGAAATGTGGTTGAGCAGGTCAAGTACAAAAACGAGAAGGAGGGTGAATGGTTGGCGATGACGATGCAAAGATGTGTGTGTGTGTGTGTGTGAAAGTGTGTAGTGATTAATGAAGCAGTATATGTCCATGTAATGGTAGGACACACAAGCTTTTGACTTACAGTAAAAAAAAAAAAATAATACATTCCAGACTCCAGAATTGTAACAACCCACAAAACACAGTGAGGTTAGTCTGCAGTCTTGGTGCCTGGATGGGAGATTCGGCCATGGCAGGGTTGCTGGCCAATGATTGTCCACGGCTCTGGACCCAGGGATGTTTCTGGATCTGGTTCTAACACACAAGGTTGTGGTTTCATAGTCTGTTGACCCACAGCGTCTGGGTATGTGTCTGAGGTAAGGCCCTAAAGTCGGAGAGTCAGGGGAGGTCAAGGCCACGGTGGTTGTGAGGTTTGTGGAGGGTTCTGGAACTGTCCACCATGGGGTGTGTAAGACTCTGGGATTGGGTGGGGGGGGGGGGGGGGGTTGGGTGGAGGGGGTGGGATGTGTAACTGCTGTTCCATCCATCAGTACCTCCCGGTTCTCCTGAAGTTCTCCTGATGTTGGAAGCATTACTCCCACGGGCTGACGTTTTTTTTGGGGGATCCAGAGATTTTTTTGTTTGGACTGTTGAGTCAGCGATACACACAGGTTTGCACTCTCACACAAGTACACACACACACCTGCTCAAAGACACCAAAAATCTGCTTATTTTCTCTCCCCCACACACGTGCCGACACACACACATTCTCTCTCTCTCTCTCTCTCTCTCTCTCTCTCTCTCTCTCTCTCTCTCTCTCTCTCTCTCTCTCTCTCTCTCTCTCTCTACCTCTCTCTCTCTCTCTTTCTCTCTTTCTCTCGCTCGATTGAAAAACAGCAACACACACACTAGTAAAAACTGTTGTCATTATCTATGGCGAAGCTGATTCATCACCGTCTTGCTTTGTCTGCTGACTGTCTGGTCTGGAGTGGTCCAGTCCAAAACTAACAACACAGAGACAACACACACACTTACATGGTTACACACACACACACAGACCAAACACACACTCCGGGGTCAGTCGAGCTATGAGCTCACCCCTCATTTATGTCCAAGAAATGACCGGAAAGCGAAGCCCTTTTTACGACGTCATCTTTGTGTTGACCAGCGACGTGTGATCAACCTTGAGGATCACAGCTCTTCTTTTCATCCCCTCCGGAATTTGTAGTCTTTGTGTTCCTCCAAGTCATCTATCTCTTCCTCTATTTGCCCCCCCCCCCCCTGTGCTCTTCTCCACTCCCCTCCCTCTCTCACCAAGCGGAGGAAGGATCACAGCAACACAGAGCAACACGAACATGACCTTTTCACACGCTACAGACCATCTGCTCGGGTGGGAAGTACCTACGCAGAAACCCAAACGAGTTGTAAACGAGCATTTTTACAATGTTTGTTCCGGGACCTTTAAGGCGTCTCTGCCGTTGTTTACATACGTTCACAAACGAGCGCTGGGGGGGGGCGGGGGGGGGGGGGGGGGGGGGGCTGTCGACTCGTAGCCTGAAACGCAGCACACGTGGTCGGTCCATTTCATGTCCCCGCTTCTGGTTTCCTGGAGGTTCTCACCCCAAAACACGTGTCAGAACCCAAACCTCACACCAGCCTCCTCCACAACCATGGACTCTGTGGGATTGACTGTACGTACTGTAGACAGGAGTGTTTTGTGTGTGTATGTGTGTGTGTGTTTGCCGGCCGTGTGTGCGTTTAAGAGTCACGTCCGCCTCCAGCTACCAGCCCAGGAAGCTGGATATCAGATGTTTCCCCTACGGACGGACAAATGCTGACTCATGCGCGAAGCATTCTGCAGAACTGATTCGGGGGCGTTCCTCGAGTTACCTTGGATTCCGCAGCCCTTCTCCCGAGTGTCAAGGTGGGCGAGGGTGGAGGATTCCTCTGATGGTGTTCACAGATCCAGGTCTACAGCTAGAGAATATCCATTTCTTCTATCTATATCCATCTGATGGATGTGGATGGAACACATAGACGTGATATGACATCTACGTCTATAACGTCAACTGTAGAAACGGAACTCCTCTGGTGGTTTTGGTCACACTGCTCCAAGAGAGCAAAGAAAAGAGAGGGCAAAGGGTTTGTCGGCATTGGTTTGTGGGTATCTGTGTATTTGGTTCATTCCCCACAGGAGGCCAGCTGTGACCAGATTTGAAAGAAAGACACACGCCAGAAGATCGTTAAGGACACAACGGAAAACTCTCACCCACCCTTCTTTTCTCTGACTTTCCCGCTCCCTCGTTCCTTCACTCACCTTGTTTTTCCCCCCGCCGTCCGCATCTGTTTGTCTTAAAACAGCCGCGTTGGTCTCTGAGTATCTCCCCTGCAGCCACACTGGCAGCGAGTCGGTCTCAACATCGTCAACATGTCCCGTTTCTTCATCGCATGGCTCACGAGGACATCGCAATATGGCTTTGATCGTCATGGTGTCGAAGGCAAGGTCAATAACAAAACGGCTAGTAAACGATGTTGATTTTGGCATTCGGGGGAATAATACTAAAAGAAAGGAAAACGAAACAAATCATCAGGAAACATTACGTTCAGTTTTTCTTCCATGATGAGATGTTGTAAAATCCCATCATTTGGAAGCTCTGTAAGCGCAGCAGGTTTTTATGCGCTTATGAAATTAATTAAGGAGAACAATGTTCTTGTTTTGATTTACGGTACGGTCTCCGCACACTGACGGATTGGGTGGTTTGTTCTCGCGAACAACAGACCTCAACAGACCTCAACACTCGGTTATCGTTAAAATCGCTAGAACAAAGCGTGACCTGAGCCCAAACCAAGACAGGTTAAGTGTCAATTATCTTTTAGCTCCTGCTCCTCACTGAAGTGTACATTAACCTTTGACCTCATATGTGGGAGACACCCCAAGGAGCACAGAAGACCCTTGCTCAGAAGTAGGACCAGATGGAAGGTGGGATGGGATCGTCAATGAAAGAGGAGCGGACGTGCGCAAACAGCCTCGTAACGTCGACGGACAAGCACCTTCTGGCTTCACGCCGTCTGAGGATGGTGTAAACCACTCGACTGTTTACGGGCGGGCGGTGGGCTGAGGCGGGCGGTGGGCTGAGGCGGGTGGTGTCGGGTGGTGGAGGTGGTGGTGGTGGTGGAGGTGGTGGTGGTGGTGGTGGTGGTGGAGGTGGTGGTGGTGGTGGTGGTGGTGGTGGAGGTGGTGGTGGTGGTGGTGGAGGTGGTGGTGGTGGTGGTGGAGGTGGTGGTGGAGGTGGTGGTGGTGGTGGTGGTGGTGGTGGAGGTGGTGGTGGTGGTGGTGGAGGTGGAGGTGGAGGTGGTGGTGGTGGTGGTGGTGGTGGTGGTGGTGGTGGTGGTGGTGGTGGAGGTGGTGGTGGTGGTGGTGGTGGTGGTGGTGGTGGTGGAGGTGGTGGTGGTGGTGTGGGATTGACTGAGGTCGGAACGGAATGAAATGGCACGGATTCGAATTGAACTGAACGGAACCGTGTTGAAAAGGAACTGTTTTTCAGGTCTGTGTGGCGGAGCAAATCTTCTCTCTTTTCAATAAGCTGTCGTCGCTATAGCGACGCCCTCCAGAGATGGAAGGCCCAGACACCCCACAGAGCACATGGAAAAAATTGACTGATCCGTACGAGTTGACCGTTAGCTTGTGTGCATGTGCACTCTGGACTGTGCATGCAATAGTGTGTGTGTGTGTGCGTGTGTGTGTGTAAATATGTGAAGTGGTGTGTGTATGTGAATGTGTTTTCTCCTCCACATGTACTGACAAGGTTATGATGTCATCACCGTTGATGTGATATCATGCTTGCGTTCCATAGAACATGTACGTACTGCGGGTCTTGATTTTGCTTAAACAAGATCGGCAAATACCAACCAGGCCAGATTATAATTGATATGCTTATTATTTGCTTATAACATGCTACTCATCTTCACAGTATTTCTTAAGAAGACCAAGGAAAAATCCTGTGAAACTGAGAAACGAACCTATAAAATCTATAAACACAATAAAAATGTCACTGGATGGCCAGAACGTTTACAATTACTGAAGGCTAATTGAAAAACTGACGTAATTCAGGCGTGATTTAATAGACTGTTGAGTATACTGCAGAAGTATGCTTTGACTCCAAAAACTTGTAATTTTTATGGGGGGGAGAAATGATGTTGAAAGATTACTGTAAAGCAACTGCAACCTGGTGTGCCTGTCTCACGGTCAAAAATCTCAAGTCGTTTAAGTGGTTCTTGAAAACGTCACATGTTTTTCTCATACCAAACAAACATTCAGGATGTTAGTTTCTGTGTGACTGTTTAGCAGACACAACGAACAAGGACCGTCGGCTTCTTAACTGTTTCCAAACGAACCTGCTTATGGCTAGTTATGACATCATGGACGACCTTGACAAGCGGGGTAAAGATTGCGAAACCATTCCAGAGTTGGTTCATCTTCAATCTCCTGCTCTTTCGAATGACTCCACACGCGAAATATAAAAATGGCATCGGACGGGGAGCTGTGTTTTTGTTTCGAGCGCACTTAACTGCTTACGGTACAGCAGTAAGAAGTCACGGTTCATTAACTAAGAATGTTTAAGCTATGTACCCAGGGAACACCCCCCCCCCCCCAGGGTTGCATTACCGGAAAGGGATGTGGAGCACTGAACATGTTAATCACTCCTGATGTTCTGACCCTGGCTCTTTTGAGGTTGTCCATTCAGGCACAGAGCCGAAGGGAGGGGGGTGAACCAGGGGGTTCACCACAGCCTCAGGGTAGACAGCCTGTAATCACGTTCTCTGTTTGTTTTAGAAAGGCTTATCTATTCTTTCATTACGGAGGGACCAAACGCATGGATGAAAAACAAACACACCCCCCCTCTCTCAAGTCTGCATCTTCAGCTGTAGTGGCATGTGGAGGAGGTGTGCTTGGTTTGACTCACCGGGCAGGCTGGCACACGAAGCCCTGGGCTGGGTCTCTCTGGCGATGACTCAGCGGAGGAACACGGGTATTGACAGATCCTGTTGCAAGGTGAAGAGCGGAGGCCTCAACCCTGGGGGCCCCAGGGGTCTGCACACACACACACACACACACACACTCTACTGTATTGAAAGACAGATTGAGAGGCAATGATAATGAACTATTCCATTGCCGCTGACGCTGTCAGGACCTTGCAGGACCTTATTTCATGTCTTCCATTTGAGGAAGAAAATACTTCACGGAAGTAAGGATGTGGTATGTGTGTATGTGTGTGTGTGTGGGGGGGGGGGGGGGTCAATGAGGGACACAATTGTCTACCTGAATGATCAGCCATTTGAGAATGAATGTTTTTTATTTAATTAAATATTTTGTTCATATATATTTTGAAAATAATGCACTTGATCAAATGACTTGAATTTCATGTCAAACCAGTTGTGAAACAAAGTCTCAACTGTTCGCTGCATCAGAACCTTTTCGACATTTCAAAAAGCCTAAATAAATAGAAAATCGATCGAGGCTGCGAGGTTGAAGAAGGTCCGACTGAGTGCAGTTACTGCAGCTTGGTCTTGGTCGTCCTCCGGCCTCTGCAGCACAGCAGTCTGAGCAGGGCAGCAGTGGAGACCAGGAGGAGCCCCCCTGAAGCCAGTAGCAGCATCAGCACGTCCACACAGTAGTAGGAGTACCAGGGCATCCTGTAGGCCTGGGTCCGCAGGTGAGGAGCCCCCTTGTTCCGCATCACAAACTCCAGCCAGAAGATGGCGCTGTCCATAGGTTTGAGAGGCGTGTCCCTGTGAAGGCGGGAAAGCTTCTGTATGTTCTGCCTGTAGCTGGGGTTGTGGAGGACCTCCTTCAGGGTCTGATGGAAGTTTGGTCCGTTGAGATCAGGCAGCTCCAAGATCTTAGCGGCTCCTCTTTCCTGCAGACGCAACAGGTTGTCGTGCTGGTCGAAGAAGAGAGGGATTCCCACCACAGGGGTCCCGTGGTAGATGGCCTCCTGGACTCCGTTGGTTCCTCCGTGGGCCACGAAGACTCTGGTCTGGGGGTGACCCAGGAGGTCCTTCTGGGGCATCCACTTCACCAGCAGGGTGTTGTTGCCCAGAGTAGAGGGACGCTCGCCTCGATAATTCCAGATAACCTGAGGAACAAGTTCAAATCAAATGACACGTTTTACTCCCAGTCAATGAAAAGTATGTGATAACTTTATTGATATGCTCGTGAAATGTTCAAAGGTACCTTCTGCGGAATCTTAGCAAAAACGCTGGCAATCTCCTCTGCGATGTCACTGGGCAAAGTATTTACCAGGGTCCCCAGGGACATGATCACCACGCCGTGTTCTCCGGCACTCTGAACAAAGTCCTCCAGCTCTGAGGGCAGGGGCTGGGCCGGCCGGCACTGGAACCCCCCCATGTACACCACATTGGGCATGGTGGGTCTGGGGAAGTCAAACACAAAGTCTGACCTAAAAAGCCAGATGTCTGCATCCTGCAGGAGGGAAATGACATCGCAGCCACCCTCTATGTGTTTCTCACAGAGCGCGTCATAACTGGGCCCCACCAGGAACCACTGTTGGTACAGGATGATGCTGTAGAACAGGACGTTTTTCACCCTCTGGATGAAGTTCATCTCGTCTGTGAAGCCTGAGCCTGGCACCGGGATGTAGGAGAGGGGCGAGGGGGCGATGGCAAAGTGCCCCTCTCCGCTGGTGATCCAGCGGACGTTGAGGACCAGGGGCAGTTGGAGGTACTTGGCCAGAACCACCCCTCCTGCGATGGCAGGGTCCGTCAGAAGCATGTCGTACTGGGCATCCTTCAAGCCTTTGACGACGTCTTGGTCATCCAGCAGGCGAGAGACCATCTGACAGCTGAGGAGGTGGGCCTCAGAGATCATGGACATGAACTGCTGGGTGAGCCTGAAGAAGGTCAGAGCTGAAGCCTTCTCTCGCTGAGCCTGAAGGGACACATCCACCAATCCATGAATTAACCCTTATGATGATCTATGAAATGCTTCTGTATTAAAACAGCCTTTTTCCTTCCAGGGCTGTTGTATGATATCAAGAGCTACTAAGGACTGGGAATGATATTGCTGAGCGGCAGAGCATTTGACTGCAGATCAAGAGGTTGTGAGTTCAAATCCCTCCAATGTACTGCATGTCACATCGAATATAAGCACGTGATGAAAGAAGACACTGTAATGACTTTTAAAGACATACCTTCATGTGTTTCTCTAAGTAGGCGTCAAAGAAGGTGTCGAACGCATGGTCTTCCCTAACAGTGATGGAGTCGTAGAGAGGCGACTCCTCTGTGATGTACCAGCTGTTGGAGGCTCGGATCACCGTCAGGCTGTGTCCCCTGGCGTGGAGTTCGTCCATCAGGATCTTCATGTTGACCCAGTGGCTTCCATCCACGGGGAACACCAGGATCTTACCCCCGTGGCAGGGGGGAGCGAGCAGGAGGAACGACAGGCAGACACCGAGAGAGGAGAGAACTCCCCAGGCCAGATTGGGAGTCATGGTGTCTGGAATGAACAAAGAACTGTGAAAATAACTTTCAAAGGCTGCCGTTGCCGTACGGACAAGGGTTGAATGACATTTACTGTGGACTGTTGCTGCGTCCGTAGACAGTTGTGAAACAGATACTGGAGTTGTGTGGCCGATGTTCTCCAGACTGTTAATGTATTGAGCTGCAACTGCTGAATGACATTAGCTGCAAAACGTCATTCCTCTCAAATGTTAATTTAGGGATCTAATGAAAAGTCACATGCTTTTTATTATAGATAAGTGATTTAAACTTCTACCATTGCATTGAACATACTTATATTTACATTTATGCATTTAGCAGACGCTTTTTTCTAAAGCGACTTCCAAGAGAGAGCTTTACAAAAGTGCATAGGTCAATGATTATAACAACGAGATAGCCCCAAATATTGCGGGTAGCCAAAACATGAAGCATACTGTACATTATGAAAAACCAAATGAGTCCAAAAGGGAAGAACCATAAGAGGAGGTAATTCAACAAGTTACAAATAAACAACCTGAACCTCAAAAGTGCAAGAGTGTACCCATAGAAAAGCAAGCAACAATAATATATTTCACAGTGAGTACAATCATTTTAAGTCAGTTACAACTAACCAACAAGAGCAACAAGTCTCTCAATAAGAGTCATTATGATCCTGGAGGAAACTAACATCAGGTCGAGCCAATCAATACTTGACCATACTTACTTTTACATTTAGTCATTTAGCTGACACTCTTATCCAGAACGACTTACAGTAAGTAAAGGATCATTCCCCCGAGGAAAGTAGGGTGAAGTACCTTGCCCATGGATACAACGTCATTTTTGGCACAGCCAGGAATCGAACTGGCGACCTTGAGATTACTAGCCCGATTCCTTAACCACTCAGCCACCTGACTACCGGACCATACTTGACTTAAGATGTCCTTGTATTGACAGAGCTGCCGAGGCTCACGCTTTGAACATGTGAATCACGCAACGCCAACCAGTTCACACGCTCACACGCCACGCCTCGTACATCTCACGCTGAAAAGCTCCAAATAGTTCAATTGCTTCTTTCTTTTTGTACGTATAGCTTTTCATTTCCCCCCCCAAATGTTCTTGTGCTCAGCGCACTCACATGAACCATTGATGTCCCTCTCAAAGCTGAAATTAAACATACACCCTTGCACCCAATGTATCACTGTTACCATACCTGAATTATTGTAAACATCCTATTATGCAATTGTAACAGTGAAGATTAGGTGCAATGTGCTGATTTTAGACACACAACTTGTGTTTTCAAGCTTAACATAGTCTGTGTTGCAGCACAACGTTTGGTGTTTCCCCTCAGGAACTGCTCTTGACAAATGTCAGAGTGTAATATCCCCCCCCCCCCAACTTGATTTTCATCCCTGCTCCAAACCACGCAATCTCCCTCTGAACTGTCGTTGAAACCTGGCAGCCCTGTGTTAACTGTCTATAAACCTTTTTGAATTGTTACCAAATCAAACTGTTTCCCAGCAATACATCCATGATTCACTTACCTCTGCTTTCAAGTTGGGCAGTTCCACCACTCCAAGATTGACTGTCACTCTGTCCAAGTTCAAGCTCCTGTCGGTCTCTGACTTTTGAACATAACTAATCTATGTAGATTATTTACCCACGGCACATGCAAGAAAAATAGAAGTCCATCTGAGTTCACAGATTGTATTGTAAAAGATCTGCAGATCATCTGATAGACTCACCAGCGATTGCTTCTGCCCCATTTTGGATTGAACTCAGATTAATAGAATCATATATAATAGAAGGGTATCTAGTCTTTAATTCCCAGTATGCTGTGTAGTTGACTATTAAGTTGATTTTGTGAAGCCAGTGACAGTATGTCATAAGCTAGCAAGTGATTCAGTTGTGTTTTTACAGGTGTGATTGTAGTTATTCTGTTGGTTATTACCATGTGATCATTGTCTGTAATGTTTTAATATTTTGTAAAGCTGTACTCAATATTTTTTTGTCACATTCAAATAGATAGTTATTTCTGTATTGCTTTGTTCAAGTAAAAAATACCCAGGAGTTCACCCAACTGGAAAAAGTTAGCTAATTTTTTATTAGTTAGATGAAGGCAATGATTTTAACAATGTACATCAGCCCCTTGTTGATATTTCAGTTCCGATTGATTTAGGCTGTGAGATTGAACAAAGTCCAATTCCCTAAAGATTTGAGTGCAGTTAGTGCAGCTTGGTCTTGGGTTTCCTCCAGCCTCTGCAGCACAGCAGTCTGAGCAGGGCAGCAGTGGAGACCAGGAGGAGCCCCCCTGAAGCCAGCAGCAGCAGCACGTCCACACAGTAGTAGGAGTACCAGGGCATCCTGTAGGCCTGGGTCCGCAGGTGAGGAGCCCCCTTGTTCCGCATCACAAACTCCAGCCAGAAGATGGCGCTGTCCATAGGTTTGAGAGGCGTGTCCCTGTGAAGGCGGGAAAGCTTCTGTATGTTCTGCCTGTAGCTGGGGTTGTGGAGGACCTCCTTCAGGGTCTGATGGAAGTTTGGTCCGTTGAGATCAGGCAGCTCCAAGATCTTAGCGGCTCCTCTTTCCTGCAGACGCAACAGGTTGTCGTGCTGGTCGAAGAAGAGAGGGATTCCCACCACAGGGGTCCCGTGGTAGATGGCCTCCTGGACTCCGTTGGTTCCTCCGTGGGCAACGAAGACTCTGGTCTGGGGGTGACCCAGGAAGTCCTTCTGGGGCATCCACTTCACCAGCAGGGTGTTGTTGCCCAGAGTAGAGGGACGCTCGCCTGAGTACTTCCAGATAACCTGAGAAATAAAACACCATGGCCATGCCATAACCATAACAATGAACTCCATGATGAAATCAGACAGTTGAAATGGAACAAATTGTAATCATGACTGGATTTTACATTTTCCAAAATACCTTTTGAGGCAGATTGGCAAAGACATCTGCGATTTGGTCAGTCAGGGTCTTGGAAAGCGAGTCCACCAGGCTCCCCAGAGACATGATCACCACTCCGTGTTCCCCGGCACTCTGAACAAAGTCCTCCAGCTCTGAGGGCAGGGGCTGGGCCGGCCGGCACTGGAACCCCCCCATGTACACCACATTGGGCATGGTGGGTTTGGGGTACTCAAACACAAAGTCTGACCTCATCAACCAAATGTCTGCTTCCTGCATCAAGGAAGTGAAGTCACTTCCTGCCTCAAAGTATTTATCCAGGATGGTCTTGTAGTGTGGGTGAATCACAAACCACTCTTTGTAAATCTCATGGCATCGCATGAGGACGTTTTCAACCCTTTGGAGGAAGGTCATCCGATCGGTGAAACCTGTGTATGTGATGGGGATGTAGGAGAGAGGGTAGGGCGCGATAACGGAGTGTGCCTCGGAGGGGGACGCCCAGCGGACATTGAACACAAGAGGCAGTTTGAGGTAGCGACCCAAGAACACGCCCGGAGTATAAGAAGGATCGGTCAGAAACAGATCAAAGTTCTTGAATCTCTCCATCAAGTCCTTGTCCTCGAGGATTGAGATTACAATCTCGCTGAACAGCTGGTGTCCGTTGTCCAGCAGTTTGGTGAAAGCCCTCTGCCAGGTCCAGATAGACCAGAGAGCTCGGCCTGTGGTGACAGGAAACATGGGCGAGCTCTGGAGCTGAGAGTCCAGGGTATCTCTACAAGACAAAGGGAACTTAATCACCTCAGATCAGTCATCATTAAAACACAATTGGCTGTCAAAATGACAACAAACGATGCTCAGTGATATCCTGACTGATAAGGGTGAACCTGCTGGGCAAATCACAGACATCTATTACATGAGAGTATTTTTAAGATATATATAGCCTTAGACTAATTCTAGATATCGTTTTACAGTTGTTTTAAAGAAGACATGAAATAAGGTCTTAATTAACCTGAAGAAGGTGTCCCATTCTTCCAGGTAAACGGGTTCTATCTGGGATGGAGATGGTGGTGTAGAAGGGGGACTCCTCGGCGACGAACCAGGACTTGTTCCCTCGTATCACCGTGATCCTGTGGCCCCTGGCATGAAGCTCCTCTATGAGGATCTGCAAGGTACATGACAGACTGTGAAAGAAATGTTGGGCCTATGTACAATGAATGTGTTTTAGGAGACGTTTACAGTTGGATAAGAAGCTCAAAAACTTCCACGACACAGACCCAAATCAGTTCCAACTGTATACGCAAATAATGTCAAATACTTGAATCTTGTTTTTTTCTTCCCGCTCCAGTAAAACCAGTGGATCATATTGAGGTTTTGATCGCATAAGTGCAACGTAAAGACGGACAAAGGCTTGGGTAAACTACAGATTTGTGTTCCTCTCTCGTCAATCGTTTTTTCTGCGTGCCTTTCAGGGCTTGCACAGGAAACAAACACAACAAAGAAGAACAGAGGCGATCAAAACCTTCATGTTGATCCAGTGGCTCCCCTCTGCGGGGTAGACGAGGACCCGCCCCCCGCTACAGAGAGGAGGGATCAGTAGGAGGCAGAGACTGAGGACTGCCAGAGGCCCCAATGCACATCTGGATGACATCAGAATGCCCACCTGGATGACATCACAATCTACACAAGAAGAAGTCACCCTACAAAAGTTTATTTTTTACAAAGCACAAGGTTTTACATGTTCCTGGTGAGACTCTTTCCTGGCTTGGGGGACTATCGTTTCTGATCTGATTTGACCTCACAGCCACTGAGCTAGTTATGCAAGAGTACGATATCAACTATCTGTGTCTTATCATTGCTGTTTTTTGCTGAATGATATAGTTACCTTAAGAAGTCCTATCCTGCAGTCGTGTTTGCTGCATGAGGCAACACTGGAGATGAATGAATAAACAAGCACCAGACAGATTACAAAGGCAGTCCAGCCCAGAGTCCAAAGGCCTGACTCCTATTATGAGGCTGCATGTATTACTTTAAAAGCCGAAATGTACAATTGTAAAAATAAATCAATTTATTTGACAAAAAAATCCAAGCAGTACATTCACCACAAGTCATAATTATGAAGATGGAGTATTTTTTTTCTTTTACATTTGCTTCCTTGGGATTTCAGGAGTGTAGTGTAACTGTGGGCTGCGGCATAGGTGTGGCTTAGCGATAAGGTAGGTGATAATATAGAAGAGTAATTCCCTGCATTCTTAACATATGCAGGCTAAAGGGGGACAGACAAACAGTCTCCTAGACTTGGTCATGGATTTTAGGTAGATTAGTTAGGTCGAATGAATCAGACACACCAGGGAAACGTGTTTTAAAATGTGCATGTGTACAGAGTTGATGAAGCACAGTGCTGGTGGTGCTGGGGGTGGGGGTGAGGAATGAGATGTGCTTTACACTGACAGTAATCTGACTGATTGTGCTATGCAGACTGTAAGCTACTGGAACGTTCCACGAGACATTCTGAGTTGCTTAGTTCTTCACCGCTGTTCCATAAACACAGAAGTAAATGAGACATGCTGATGTGTGTTTAAGGATCATTAAAAACAGTTTTCTAGGCGTTGAGGATGTCTCCCAGGATGTTTGAGGGACTGCGGAGCCGTTTCGACACTTTACATTTATTTTTCTGCACATTTCATCTGCTTTTTCCAATGTACCTTCTAATGTTCTTTCTACTCTGTGGGAGTGTACTGTTTAAGAGGTTTTAGAAGGAGGTGGTTGTACTGTGTGTGAAACGTGTTCTTTTTAAACCAAAACAGAGCGAGAGCAAGCGAGAGAGCGAATGCAAGAGAGACACAGAAAACGGGTTAGATAACTTTAGTTCATTACACCCTCACTGAACACATGGATCTCAGAGACTAATACTTGCTCTCCCTGTTTCCAAGGGATCGCCAGTTTCAGCACAAGAGTATCACCGGGTTATGAGAACTTTGCATAACCAAATCATCACCGTATATATAAAACATGTTTGACTTGAGTTCAATCCAAAATACAAAAGTGATGGGGCTGAATCTATCGCTCGGGGATCCATCAGATGATCTGCAGGTAATTGAGCTGAGCTCTGTGAAAATACTGTCTTTCTTACATGAGACGTGGGTCACGTACCTACCTGGATCAGGAATGTTCTGTCACGATGGCTGGCTAGCAGGTAGACCCAAATGCAGGACTCAGACCCAGGAGGTAAATTAAAGATTTATTTTACAAGAAAAAGATCTAGTCGGAGAAAACAAAAGGCAGGGCTGCAGTAGCGGAGAATCCGGGGGGAATGCTGGAACAACGGGACGAGCCTGGAGCAGCAGGGGTATGAACCGGGTCTAGAAAAAGGCAGGGAAATAACTGGTTATTAACAGAATAAGATTTAAGACTGACTAAGGTAATTCAGACGGCCGACTGACGTGGACGATAATGACAACGTTGAACTGGCGAAGAGTGGATGGGGAAAACCGGGGTTCTTATACAGATGGTGATTGGTAAATGATCCGCAGATGTGCGTCGTTAACACGGAGCGTGTGGACAGGAGTGCAGGAGCCTGTAATTGAATTAAAGGGACCGACAGACAAAAGAACTAAAGAAGAACTAAAAGGACAGGTCCAACCCAGGGACATGACATGTTCAACAGTCAGCAACTGAAGATTGAACTCGGACAGAAATGTGACGGTCACAGTGTCTGCCATGCTTGGAATGTTGAAACATCTGTACTCAAAAGCAGAATGAATCATTGACAGATTGACAGAAAGGGTGTGATTTGGCAATGATTCAAAACGGTTTGTAAGACAGTATGACAGTTAACATACAAGGGCATCTGAAGTCAAGTATTGTCAATGCTATGGTAAAAGTTTAAATCACTCATCTTTTTAAAAGGAAGTGACTTTTCATTAAAACCATGGATTCACATTTGAGAAGAAAAAGGTTTTGCAACCTATGTCATTCAATAATGACTGCTCAACACATGAATTGGCAATAGAACATGGGCTACACTACTCCAATATCTGTTTACTGCTGTCAAGGTACACAGCCATGTTCTAAATGTCAGTCAACCCTTGTTCACACAAAGTTCTTTTCACAGTTCTTTGGTTGTTCCAGACACCATAGCTCCCAATCTGGCCTGGGGAATTTTCTCCCGAAAACGAACTGGCGACCTTCAGATTACTAGCCCGATTCCCTTACCGCTCAGCCACCTGACTCCCAACATGTGTAGTTTGCGTCCATGGATGTGTGTAAGAATATGTGCTGTTGGTTTGTCACAGCACAGTTTGTCTAGGAGGTTAACGTTGAGTTCAATCAAATGTGATGTTTGTTGATTAAAACCACTTGTTTGAAAGTATATAATCGTTCTGTTACAGTCTTATCAGACATAAATGTCACTGTCTTTGAAAACGACTTTTGGATAAACGCTTTAAACTATATTCTTTACTCTCCATTCCTTTAATCACTGATACTCTGTGACTTCTGATCGACACAGTTGAACTACCGAAGATCTACTGACTTTACTTGAATTGACTTAATTTGATAAAGTTGGAGCCGGACAGTGTTTACTTTAGCTATCGAGCCACTACTCCTGCACATACTCAGATTCCTGTAAAAATTCCTGTCCAAAATATGTACCTCGTAAAAAACATACTCGGACCAGATATGCTAGAAAACTGGAACATATCAGCTGTCATTGTTTTGTGAAGGAATGAGGCATATTTTCCATTTTCAAAGCAGAGCACAACATCCAAGTCTTTCATTATGTTTTTTCCGCACCACTCAATGCTCCATGCAGTTTCAGTCCAAATACATGCAACTGATTCAAGGGAGAAATTGGATCAAATCAAATTCAGGCTTATGTAGAGAACTTTTGTTTGATAAAATCATAAGTACGTAAGTGAAATACAACTAAATTAAATAAATAGTACCTAAAACATTGATGATGCAGTGACCATTATGATGTCAAATTAAATAATGCAAGGAATGTATTTGTCAATGTATGGTGAATCAAACTACAGTAAACATTGAAAATCCAGACCAGATAGCTCAACTAAATCGACTGCAAAACAATTCCACAATGTTCCCTTGAAACAACCAGTGTCTAGAAAGAAGAGAAGTGTCTTTGATACATTGCCAGTTCACATGGTTATGATTTCTAATGTGGCTGCTACAAGTCCTTCAAACTCCAGCAACAGGCTGAATCACATTTAACGTTGCTGGAGCCTTGGCCTCATACATTGATCCATGAAAACAAAAAAATTTGGATCTGAGAAAATATCCCCCAGATCCTGAATGATGTAGGATGATAGATGAGAGTTGGATCCAGATTTGGTTAAGTGGTTCCTGCGACAAGGCATATGAGAATAAAGAAAGAGCATTGTGTGTATGCATGTACAGTATGTGTGTGTGTGTGTGTGTGTGTGTGTGTGTGTGTGTGTGTGTGTGCAAAGTTGTATATTTGCGTGTCCCCCTTCGATGGTGAATTTCCTGGAAAAGGTTTCAGCTGTGGTCCACAACTCCAGACATAGATTCACACTCTCCACATCTGTGTGTGTGTGTGTGTGTGTGTGTGTGGGGAATCCCTCTGGAGCAGGGAGACAGGTGTCCCCTGACGACAGAACGTAGTTGGAAACTGTGATGCTGAGGTCACTGTGTGTGTGTGTGTTCAGTCCATATTCCATTGGACCTCCGCACCGTGTCCCGTTTGTCTGTCTGCCTCCTGCTTTCTTTCTACATCTCTCTCTTTCCTCCCCCTTCTCAGTGCATGCCCCCTGGTTTAGGAGAAAAAAAAGGCGATCAAGGCAGGAATTTGATGATGTCACTGTATGTGTTCTCTCTCAGTCGTGTCTGAGCCGGTTTCTGAAAGCAGCGAGGCATTGGCAGCTGTCGACTCCACCACAGCTTCTAAATGGAAATCCTTGTCCACCTGATCAAAGGGATGTGTGTATGTTGGTGTGTGTGTGTGTCTGTGAGTTGTAGTAGAAGTGAACAAGCCTGGACGACCCCCTCTCCCCTCCTCTCAAACACACACATACACACATTTGCAACTAATTCACGAAAGTAAAGTGCTTTAGTATTTTCCTGTTTGTATCCAAGGACAACCTGGGAAGATGACATCCTCCCTCTAGTGACACCAACTAATGAATCTCACATTGCAGCACATCAAGACCTGGTTCTGGACCCACCAGACATAGTCCAAGATGGGAGGGGAGGGGAGGGCAGGGCAGGGCAGGGGAGGGGAGGGGACCATGATTGATTGACTGCTAACTCCATCCAACATGATTGAACTGAAGCTGATTCGGCACAGAGAAAGCTGAAGTCATGTTTCATATGGAGGATTCACATCACATTGTGCTGACACGGGGTGTGTGTTGACTTGCATGATTAATGATTCTCTGTGAAACCAAATTATATATATATTAAAAGGACGGAGAAAGTTCACAATGTTCTGTGTGAGTATCACATACACAATTTGGCACAAGAAAATTATAAACTAAATGTAATTCCATCCAACTATCCATCCATCATCGATCCACTCATGCATCAATCCATCAATCCATCCATCCACGCATCCATTCATCCACCCATCCATCCATCCACACATCCACACATCCATCAATCGGCGATGACTTTGAGCTAACTCTCTATAACAATCTACTCTGGAACTGAACGTAACATTTACTTTAGGAGGATTACCAGAATTGTTTCCCAAACTGCCTGACAATGCATTCCTCTCCCCCTCCCAGCTTAGCATCTTAGCCCCCAGCTCAGTTCCAAGCCCACTGCTGTGTCCAGCTGCGAGTGGTTACAGCTGGAAGCCGCTGTGATCCAGACCCCTGGTCCAGGGGGTTCACTGAGGTCAGGGATACACTGTCCTCATCGTCATGGGTGCACCGTTTCCTATCCGGCGAAAATAATCACAAAAACATTTCACGTTGCTTCGTGTCTGGACCAATGGAACTTTCAGATCACGGGGACTGTGTCTCCAAAATAAAAATCGGGTGTTTACGTTTGCGATACACGGTGCTATTGTTTGCAGCTGTCGCGATGTGTTTTTCAAAGTAGGAAAAGCACCTCTGGAGAATCGCAGTCGACATCTGGAAATCCATTTCCTCTGTGATGTTATCTCGCAGCGACAGGCCACATGTCCGATTCTCTGTGTCGCTGGCAGTGGTCCCCCATGGCCCAGGCTGGGAGTGCGATCTCATAACGTAGTGGCAGAATGTGCCTGTGGTCCAGCACAAGGGCTCCGTCTGGAGTGGGATGGGATCATTAGTTCCAAGACTGTGGGTCTGCATAGCTGTGTGTCGGGTGACTCCGACAGATTGTTCTAATAATGCGTCACTCACGGCAGTCGAGGGACAAAGGGCCCGTTCTCTTGGTTTCCTGAAACAGACAGATCCATGGATTTCAACAGAAAGCTTTTAAAACCAGAGAGGGGGTCCAAATTGTGTGTGCGTGAGGGTGTGTGTGTGTGTGTGCCCTTTTGGGACAAGAGGTGAATCATATTACATGAATAATGGTTACCACATGCCTTGTGCAGGATAAAGTCAACACAACCAGAAGCCTTAAGCTCAAAGAAAGTAGCAGGTAGGAGCGTTAGGAAGAAAGACAACACACTAGTTACACTCTCCTGTGCCAGACTGAATTCCTCCTTCTCAAGGGCCGACGGCACAGTGTAGGACAGTCAAGGCAGCAGATTGCTGATGACATCACAGGCTCGCTGATGACATCACTGCCTGGTGAAAGCCAATCCCTGATTATGTTGAGGCGTGTCCTCTGATCTGAGCTACATGCTGTATATGGGACCTAATCATGCCCCTCAAGTCACGGGCACGTGTCGGTCCGCTTGGGGAATGACGTCGAGCCCTGTCCAACTGCAGCCGTCCGGCTCCGACACACGGCTCGGGTCCTGCATCCAGCTCTCCAGGACCACGCTGAGGTGCTCCCCTGGGTCTGACACAAGTTTGGAGGAGCTGTGTAAGACCCGCTGGCTCCAGCGACCGTCCTGGTTCTGATGTCATGATGGATCCCTGCCCAAGACGATGGTGCTATGGATCCTTGCTCCGTGTCCTCTCCCTGCTCTCTCTCTCTCTCTCTCTCTCTCTCTCTCTCTCTCTCTCTCTCTCTCTCTCTCTCTCTCTCTCTCCCTGTTCTCTCTCTCTCTCTCTGTCTCTCTTTCTCTGTTTCTTTCTCTCTTTCTCTGTCTCTCTTTTTTGCCCTCTCTTTCTTTCCCTCTCCATCTGTGTCTTGTTGTTGACTCTCGTCGTTCTCGATCAATCGCTCTGGCCCCCCCTCTCTCTCACACCTCCACTTCTCTCTCTCTCAAGGACCAGACGACAGCTGTCACATTCGATCATAACGTTTTATTGAACACGTATTTCCAAAACAGGCAGAGGTAAGAAGGTGTTGAGAAACTTGATTAAACATGAACATGTAAAAGGTTCCCAACCTGACCACAGGGTCAGTGTTCTGAAGGCACACACACAGCAACAAACAAGGCTTCCCAAAACAAAAGGGAGTGAGAATCATAATTATTTATCGACATACAGTAGGAAAACCAAAGTGGACTGGAAAAAAAAACTGGAACAGCATTGCGGAATAGCATTGCAGATCAGGAAGACATTGCTTGATTCCTATTGGTTGAGATATAGTAAAGGATGCCAGCACCATAAAAAAAGCCATTAGAAAAGTATTCAATCGAGTCATTTTTTTTACACAGTGACAAGATATGAAAAGAACAAAACAATAAACAAACACATAATTCCCCCAACGTTCAAAATATCTCACACTTCGGTCCACATCCAACAATTCCCATTATCCTTGCGTACATACTTACATGTGACATCTTTTCCATCCTATTGCATTGCTGAAACACATCACTTGTCTGCAACCGCTACCAACTCCCGTGACAAACTGTTATTTTACCCAGACATGGCTTTAAGCCAAGGTCTCACTGGAATGATTCTAAAGCCTCAAGTTGGAAACTGTTCAACTTTCGGCCAACGCACACCTTTTAAAAGAACATAAAGTGCGCAATGCCTCCACTTTGTCTATGAAAACAAAACTAAACAACAACAAAAATGACGGAAGGTCGGCCATGGTGTTAAGATGGGTCTGAATTCTCCATTGGCCCACAGTCCTCTGGTACTCCAGTAACTTGCTATAGGTGTGTCGAGAGTATTCATTGGTTGTTCGGTATCTTGCTTGCCTCCTGGACTTTCCTCGGGTCTCTGAGGTGAGCTTGAAGGTGTTCACGGGTGGCTGGGTTCACTGTCTAGGCCTACGCCTCACCAGCCTGGTTCTCCTCTTCTTCGCACCTGTTGACAGAAAGAGAGAGAGAGAGAGAGAGAGAGAGAGAGAGAGAGAGAGAGAGAGAGAGAGAGAGAGGCAGGGAGAGAGAGAGAGAAAGAGAGAGAGAGAGGCAGAGAGAGAGAGAGAGAGAGAGAGAGAGAGAGAGAGAGAGAGAGAGAGAGAGAGAGAGAGAGAGAGAGAGAGAGGGAGAGGGAGAGGGAGAGGGAGAGGGAGAGGGAGAGGGAGAGGGAGAGAGAGAGAGAGAGAGAGAGAGAGAGAGAGAGAGAGAGAGAGAGAGAGAGAATGAGGTTTGGAGAAGCGCAAGAGGAATTTGTTTAATTCATTGGCTGTCCAATGAAAACAAATCAAAAGATAGTTGATTTAAAGGACACATATTTTCCAGTGATGATCATGCCACGTTCAGGACCGGTTCTTGTCGATGCAGTTCGTCTACACAAACACATTGTTCTGTTCTCTGGTATGTTTACCTGGGGCTCTCCTGGATTGAGACGGCTTCCCTCCATCTGGAATGGAAGAGATAAACCAAGCCCATTACACACGCTGAATACTAAAAACACACGCCTGACATATGGCTATTCATCTGAAGGCAGAAAAAATAAGCCTGAATTCAACAGATAATGGAAAATAACAGGAATCTAGTCTCCAGTTGAAGCCACAGAAGAGTGTGATACAAATAAAAATAAAGTAAAGTTTTCCATAATGGAAGATGTTTTTTGGACCTTGGATGAGTTTAGTGATCCTCTGTGACTCTGCATCAATCAGCTCTGGGTCGCCATGGATGGTGGTGATTTTAGAGAAATCGGGTCCTTAAGATGAAAACAAACAGTTATACAAAATGGCCGACATGGTAGACTTCCTATAATGGAGTACCTGTCCCAATACTCCCAAAATGGCTTCTGTCCTTCCTTTCTTTTTCAATGTAACCACAGCTGGTATTAAACTGAGTTCAACCAGCAGTAATTTAATCCCAGGGTTAGAGAGCCCTCCACTACTTTATAGTAACGGAAATTGTTTCAAATTGAATTTCAGCCTGGGTCTGGACAGCTTCCAAAAAAGAGAGGAAAGAAGTTTTTTAAGTACGTTCACAGTACAAGGCTAGACACAACCAGTATTGAAACGATATTGAGGAGAATGTAATTCGTTTAAGGAGGCCCTACCCTCAATGATTTGAGGCTGGAACAGGCGGATGGATCCGGCTCCACCTTAGGTGCGGCAGCGGAGAAGGTGGTTGAAAGTCACTTAACGACTTAGCAACGTGTACTGACAGACACACAGACTGATGGGTACAGAACGTACACACGACTACACCTCCTCCGCCACCGCCGACAGACAATGCATGCTCCCTCTTTCACACATTCTCTCTCTCTCTCTCTCTCTCTCTCTATCTCTCTCTCTCTCTGTCTCTCTGTCTCTCTCTCTCTTTCTCTCACACACACACACACATTCCCTTTTCTCTCACACACACACGCTGGCTGTAGCTAGGTCAGACACTGACAGACAGATGAAGGGATAGACATATAGATAGATAGAGACATGAAAAAATCTCCCATGCACCTGTGTTTTTGCGAAAACATTCTCAGATTTCTGAAATGCCTTCGTTTAGGTTTCGGGACGTGGTGTTGTGAGAAGCTAAACGACTGAAATTCGTGTCTGTTTTCTGCTGTGGGTCCTCTACGTCAGCCATAAATGTCTGAGAACACGAAAGACAGAACACATTTATATTGGTCATGCGTGACAGCCTTACTGAGCTTCTACAAACATCATAAACCAATGTGATTTAATGATGTTTGGCAGGAAGGTTGTCTGAGGTACAGAAACAGCCATACAGCTAAGTCAGTTATGACCCTTACATATTATAATTGATGGGACTCTGATTCTCACCCAACATTACAGCAGTATTCAAATACAAAACCCCTTCTGTGGAACTGTCTGTTAGGGAGGCACTTGTGAATGTTTTGGCTTGAAAGCACAGTTGGGGAGCGTCCATTTTGAGTCATGAGACTACAGTAGACATGATTAACGCTTTATGGTTAAAGGGGAACAATTATAGAATAGAGGAGGGGTAAACAAAAACAAAAAGAAAAGTGGATTTCAAACAGCTGGATTTCATTGAAGATTTGGCAGATACACCCTGGCATGAAGCTCTTGATTCAGACTTAATTCAGATGTTTTGAATCACACATTTAACCGCAGGCCAACAATCAAGAGCTTAATGAGTTCCATACTTTAGTCTAGTTAGCGAGGGTGAATCTGCCATGAGCTACGATGGCTGGAAAGCCTGCTTGCTCCCCGGAGCGAATTGCATGCATGTTTTCATAAAGTCTACCGTGAAGTGAATATCATCCATTCAAGGTTATCCACCATTTTGTTGGATTTCGCTTTCAAACAGAATTCTCTCATTTGCGGTAATCGTGCAGACTAGATAATGAATTCGATGAAATTGACTGATGGATTAGATTTAAATATGAATGATATTCCTTGTACTTTTTAGTATTTTTGAGATCTAGAACAATAGCCTTTTCGATTTTTTCAAATTGAATGACCATTTAAAAGTCGAAATTTAATCTGGCTACATATTCAGTCCTCAAGAAAGTTGACACGAGAGGTAGTGGGACGTTCGTTAGGAGGTGAGAGACAGAAACCACCATTTTGGTTTTGGTCGCTCCGGTCGCCATTTCCTGTGCTCATGCCCAATCAGACGAGAGGCGGACTTGCAGATTTGTCTGACTAACCTCCCTCAATGATTCGCTTGATCTCCTCGTCCTGGAGAATGCGAACCTCACTTTCCAGAAACTTCTGGACCTTAGTTACCTCTAATGGGACCCAGAACGTTATAGGGGTCAGATACACATCATTACAGTAAGTGATGATGTGATAGTGAAAGGAAAAGAGGCAGAGAATGACAGAACAGTTCCAACACACATCGACACATGGACTGATTTTAGGAGACCCGACACCAGTTTCTCCACCAACACAATGATAAGCTTCAGAAAATGTCCTTTCTCCTACTGTACTTTGAACTCAGTTTGAATGCGATAACGTCCATTGTCAATGAGATTGAGTGAAATGGACTTCAAAACGGATCTGAACATGTTCAATAGCCTTGGCCAGTATAGGAGAAAGGCATGTTTCCCTGTGTCATCCATGCAGACATGAATGAAGTCCGATCTCAAAATGTGTCCATTGTTGAAGCGGGTTAGCAGCAGCCTACTGACCTTCATCCAGGATCCTCTTTATCTCTCCGTCTGTGTCCAGCTCTCCATCTGAGGAGCTGCTGTGGGCTGGAGACAGAGAGAGAGAGACAGAGAGAGAGAGAGAGAGAGACAGAGAGACAGAGAGACAGAGAGACAGAGAGACAGAGAGACAGAGAGACAGAGAGACAGAGAGACAGAGAGACAGTTTGGTTCCAACAACAATTACAAATGTAGCCTTTAAATCATATGAAATACTGTACATACTGCATGTTAAGAAAAAGGAACTCACTCTCAATGACTCTTGTCACCTTGGTAATGGATGGCTTTCCTTCAATGACTCTTGTCACTTTAGTCAATGATGGTTCTCCTTCAATGACCCTCGTCACTTTAGTCAATGATGGTTCTCCTTCAATGACCCTTGTTACTTTAGTCAATGATGGTTCTCCTTCAATGACCCTTGTTACTTTAGTCAATGATGGTTCTCCTTCAATGACCCTTGTTACTTTGGTAATTGATGGTTCTCCTTCAATGACCCTTGTTACTTTGGTAATTGATGGTTCTCCTTCAATGACCCTTGTTACTTTGGTAATTGATGGTTCTCCTTCAATGACCCTTGTTACTGTGGTGACGGATGACTGCCCTCCCTCGATCCTGGTAAACTCGGGTTCACCCTCGATGACCCTTATCACCGTCGTTACTTCAGGCACTAGGCAGAGATGAGGGGAATTCACAGATGTGTTAACATAGGGAACAGATCAACACCGTTCAAAATCAGTCAGTCCCGGATCCCTCATCATCTGAATACAGCCGTGTGTTCTGACTTTGTCTGTCGTCCGTCCTTAACTGTCCGATGCTCAGTCTTTCAACTCTTCGTCTCTTGACAACAAGGTCTTTCCCTTGTTATTCACATGCTTGTCATGTACCTAACACCAATCAGCTGATGCCTAACAGGTACCTGGCCTTGAAAACGGACAGAACGTTTTTCAACCCTCCTCGTGGTTGGTGACTCAACATAGATCATGGGGAGTGACCGTGTTTATGAGAGTCGTAAACAGATGAAAGCTGACAGATGTACGTTTGGCCCCTGAGACCGTTCTGTTCGTAGACCCCTCACTCTTCTCTCCTCTCTCTCTGTTCTCTCCCTCGCTCTCTCCCTCTCTCTCTCCCTCTCTCTCTCCGTCTCTCTCTCCCTTTCTCTCTCCGTCTCTCTCCCTCTCTCTCTCTCTCTGTCTCTCTCTCTTCCTCTCTCTCTCTCCATCTCTCTCTCTCTCTCTCTCTCTCTCTCTCTCTCTCTCCTTGTCCACCCTGTCGGGTGAAATTGAACCTTTATGCTTCAGAAAGCTCCTGCTCAAACAACCCTTCATCATCCTCTCCTCGTCGTGAACCCCGTCCCTTGACTTTCCTCCAGGGGACTACTAGTCGCCTTCTGGCCCAGCCGCCTCTCATTTGGGTTGGATAGTCGTCTCTCAGCCTCTGGACCAGACCCAGGGGTGATCATGTCAACCTTAATTTTCTTTATGTATATTCAAACATTAATTTATAAGATGCACAGAGATAACTTGCCTTGCCAGCCCGACTCTAATGAGAGCCTACTGGTGTTGAGGTGATGATAGATGCATGGAAGTTGCTCTGCCAGCCTCTCTAGCTAGGCGGTAATGAGGTCAGGCTGGCATGTGCACTGGTTTGCCCGTGTCTATGCACATGCCCGTGTGTGTGTGTTGCTAGGTTTGTGGTCTGTTTGTGTGTTCATTAAGGCTGTGTCCAAACTTACAAGCCTCAGTGTCTACACCTTCTGGCTATAGCTGCAACTTTTCTCCATGAAACATTCCAGTGTTTATTCCATCGTGTGAATGTTAGAACACATCTATGTTACATCTATGTTATAGCTACGTGGTCAAATGGGACTACTCTTAATCTACTCCATCAACAGAATTGGCTGACCCATCAGATCCATAAAACATCCAATGGAGCTGAAAAGATTTTCTGTGGCTACTTGGAATGAACATGCATAATTACAACTCTCTGATTTCAATAAAGAATAAAGGCCCACATTAGACCACAAGCTGTCATTGGAACACAGCTGTTTACACTTGGCTGAACTGGATTAAAACTCCTATAAAACTTTCTGTGCACGCTCTCTCTCTCTCTCTCTCTCTCTCTCTCTCTCTCTCTCTCTCTCTCTCTCTGTATCTCTCTCTCTGTATCTCTCTCTCTGTATCTCTCTCTCTGTATCTCTCTCTCTGTATCTCTCTTTCTCTCTCTCTCTCTCTCTTTCTCTCTGTATCTCTCTCTTTGTATCTCTCTCTCTCTCTCTCTCTCTCTCTCTCTCTCTCTCTCTCTCTCTGTATATCTCTCTCTCTCTGCATCTCTCTCTCTCTCTCTTTCTCTCTCTCTGTCTCTCTCTGTTTCCCTGTTTCTGTCCCTTTCTCTTTCGCTCTGTCCCACTCTTTCTTCCCCTCTTTCTCTTTCACTCCTCCTTTTCTCTCGGAGTCTCACTCAACAAAACCCTAATCACCTCCACCGCCCCGCCCTCGACAAGCCGTGCCCAGACAGGCTTACTCTCAGCGGGCCAGGAGCAGCCAGGCCTCCCCCTCTCTCCAACCAACCCATGGAAGCTCAACAAAAAGCATCCTGTTTCAATCTGAGAGCTAAGAAAGCCTATTCAACTGGGAGGACAGTGCAGGGCTGGACAAAATGACAGTTTTACATCAGACAATCAGAGCTCAAAGAAATCTCAGCAGCTGAAATAGTTCGAAAGCATGCTGTCGATGAATAAACAGCCTCCGGGTCGAAGTTGAGGTTCAGTTCTTATTCCAACAAACTGTGACCTAACTTGAGTTAGTATCAGAGGTGATCCCATCGAAACCACGCAGTGATTTTGCAGTGTGACTGACAACAACTGACACAATAAAATTCTGTACACTGAACCAACAAGTGTTTTACAAACGTGAGTTGTTTTGACGATTGTTACAGTATTCCATGATCCTACTGTACCTGTTTCTACGAAATGAGTAGTGGTTGTGGTGGTGGTCCTCTCTGAAAAGAAATACATAGGAACATCAGCTTCGTGCTTTTGTGATTTCCTGCCATTTCAAACTACCTTCTGAATACTGTGTGGACAATGGTGGTGATGATCCTTTAATCAGTCTTGATTTGAAAACACATCCAACTTAAATCAACACAATGAAATCCAAGAAATGAAAAAAACAAGACAGTAAACGAATTTTGATGCTTACTGATGAAGGTGAGAGGGATCTCTGCGTATCTAAATCCAGACACAAACTAACAAACAGGAAGAAATGGTAAGGGATGGAGTGAAGGAAAAAATTAAATACCGGTACACACACACACACACACACACCTTAATCTGGATGTACTTGATCAGTCTCTTTAGCAGCACCAGTAGATCTTGGCTCCCCACGGGAAGGTCTGCAGGATAAACACACACACACACACACACACACAGATGAATACGTGCTCGGTACTTTCCGAACGCCTGCGTCTCCCCAGGTTCCAGTCCCTCACCTCCGGGGTAGAGGACGTTCTTCACCACGTGGATCACCCCGTTGGTCGCCATCAGGTCGGTGTGCGGCACGTCCACCGAGTTCACGTGGATGGAGTTGTTCACCTGGCAACGCCCCAAAGAGGACGTCAAAAGGGATGTTCTAGAAAATGACTTTTTTCAAGCATTTCTGTATGTGTCTGTTTGCGTGTGTCTGTGCGGCAGTAGTTTGGGTGTGCGTGCGCGTGTGTGTTTGTACGTGTGTGTGTGTCTGTACGTGTGTGTGTGTGTCTGTATGTGTGTGTGTGTGTCTGTACGTGTGTGTACAGACGATGATGTCCGTCTGGAGAGGAGAGCAAGCCTTCCCAGCGGTCATTATCCAGGATCCCAGCAGTCAGAGATTATGACTGAGATTAGGATGAAGCACAATGGCCCATTCTGATAACACCCCACCACACAGGGAGCCGGGTTTTCCTGCGCTTCTCCGAGAACTCCAACATGTGGAGAGCGGAGGTTAGAACACAGGCGTGGGGGGGGGGGGGGGGGGGCGGAGCCAGATGGCCTGTTCTATCGTTGGAGGCAAGCGCCGTCTGGGGGGGAAGCTCGTTTCCTGGAAACCGCGGTTGCTGGGGCGGAGGTCTCGGCGTGTCTCCTTGACTCCTCCCACTCCGCAGACGTGTCACATGACCCATCTGGGGCGAGAGGGAGTCACGGTACACCAGAGATGCCAAACAAACACTCCCGTGGACGTAGGAGGTAGAGTGTGGGAGTGGAGCTGCCAAACAGGGTAAGAGAGGTGGGAAGCGGAGGAGGAGGAGGAGGGCTGACAGTGGAGGTCAGTCCACTAGTCAGTCTACCACATACCGCTCGTTTTGGCCCGGCGCCACAAAAAAAGAATAATGATGATCTAACCTTGAAGCCACATACTGGGAAAGGCTTTTAAGGGAGCCCAGGATGCTATTGTGTAAATGAGATACGGAGGAGAGAGGTGGAGGATAACTGTACACACAGCATGAGACAAACTCTGTGGAACACAGTATAAATCTCTACGAGTCTACGGGCGTAGGAGTTTGCTTTATGTGGCTCTTCAAGTGCTTCCTGTGCTGTTCTGGCACAGGAGCAAAACATCCAGTACATGTTTATTTATTTTTCACGAGAGGCCGCATCCTCCCCCTGTTAGTGAAGTGTGTAAGTGTGTAAGTGTTAGTGTAAGTGTGTAAGTGTTAGTGTGGAACACGTTCAAATGTTTCCTTCATCGAGAAGGGTCTGTCGGAACGAAGCACCCCCCGCAGCAGGATGTCAGTATCACACACACACACACACACACACATGGATGATGAGGCTGTACATACGGACAGCACTTGGAGGTTGTTTCCCTGGAAGGTCTTCAGGAGGTTGGTCACCCCCAGCTCCAGACCTCCATTGATGAAGACGCCGTTACTGAAGTGGTACAGCAGGATGGTCCTCAGGACGTTCACGTCGCCTAGTGATGACATCACAGGGTCAGGGGAGAGACACGGCAGGTGGGGCCACGCCCCAGGAGACCTGGAGACGTCCTACTGTCTTTCTCTCCCGTTCAACAGTGAGAAAAAAAACGGCGTGGTCAGCCAAAACGAAGTGGAGGGTGTGGGTGAAGAAAGGGGTGGATGGAGCTGGGGGTGTATATATGGGTGGAGGTAGGGGTGAAGATAGGGGTGGATGGAGATGGGGGCGGGGTTAGGGTTAGGGTTGAGAGAGGGAGTGAGAGAGACAGAGAGGTCTGGAGGAACTGACTGGTGAGCAGGGCCATGTCCTCCTGGCTGAGGCCCTGGAAGGCGTCGTCTGTGGGGGCGAAAACCGTGTAGGAGCCCTCCTGCTTCAGGAGCTCAGTCAGCCCCGCACTCTCCATCAGAGACAGGAACATCCTGGAAGGAGGGAGGGAGGGAGGGAGGGAGGGAGGGAGGGAGGCAGGCAGGCAGGCAGGCAGGCAGGCAGGCAGGCAGGCAGGCAGGCAGGCAGGGAGGGAGGGAGGGAGGGAGGGAGGGAGGGAGGGAGGGAGGGAGGGAGGGAGGGAGGGAGGGAGGGAGGGAGGGAGGGGAGGGAGGGAGGGAGGGAGGGAGGGAGGGAGGGAGGGAGGGAGTTAATGGACACATTCATAGTAAGAAACCTGTCTTCAGTCAACCACCAAGCAATGAGACAATGCTTTGGTTAATAAGGATTTAAATCCAGAAAAATGTAGCAAAATAATGGTTTAAAGTAACAGTAAAGTAATGGTTGATTACAGTTGGACTTAGGAGTACTATCACGCATAAATACACCAAGTAAACAATGTGTTTACTTGAAGCGTCCGTCGGTGGTGAGGACCTCGTAGATGGTGGTCTGGCCCGGCTTGATGAAGGACCTCATGAGGTGCAAGGCTCCATTGCTGCCCTCCTTGCTGCCTCTCACCATGCAGGCGTTCTCAATACACACCGCCTGGACACACACACACACACACAGCATTTCTGTTATGATCTGTCTGTTATGTATCTATATGCTGCGTGGTGGAAGCAAAGAGACCGATCTGTAACATTCTTGGCTGCCAATATCGGGTCCAATTAGTGATTTTATGATCTTTTTATGAGGGCTGTTTACACATGAAAGACAGGAATTACGTTGTTAACACTTTTTCATGAACTTGGAGATTTGGAATGTGGGAACATTTCTCCACATTTGCCGCTCTCTGTCTCTCTGTCTCTCTGTCTCTCTGTCTCTCTGTCTCTCTGTCTCTCTGTCTCTCTGTCTCTATGTCTCTCTCTCTCTCTCTCTTTGCACGCACGCACACACACAGGCACACACGCAAATACAGGCACATTCTCTTTCCCTCTCTCTCTCTCTGCTTCTCTCCATCCAAATATCTCCATCTCTGCTCCACCCTCTGACTCACGGTGCGGTAGATGAAGACCCTGAGCTGCTTCCCTGTCACCGTCTCCAGCAGCTGGCCGTTGTAGAGTTCCCCCAGAGTCACCTTCAGCTTCAGGATGTGGTTCTGCAGGATCAGCTTCAGCTGGCTCTGGTCTGTCGCCATCACCTCGTCTGTCACACACACAACGCGATTAGAGGCGACACACACACACACACCTGGGCACGAACACGCGGGCACGAACAAAGAACGACAGACACACACACACCTGCGTGCACACACGAAAACACACACGTAAAAGTGGGATAGTAAATGTCACCGGTGAAAGCGTTGTTGAGGGGGGCCAATAGGGTGTACTCAGTTTCAGGCTTCATGGCGGCTGATAGGCCGAGCTCAGACACCATGTCACTGAAGGTGCTTTGGGAGGATCCCACCAGCTGCATCACATCCTTGGCTGTCAGGACGACAACACAGCATTACCATGGGGACGACAACACGTTGCCATGGGGACGGCAACAACACCGTGTTCACATGGGGAAACAACGGGTTCCGTGAGGGACGATCGCAACACGGCGTTACCATAGAGACAACAACGCATCGCCGTGATGCGACCGTACTCGCTGCCACGGCAACGGGAACGAACCTCACCTGAGTCCGGAATGAGCACCTGGTCGATGAGGTGGATGACGCCGTTGGTGGTGACGATGTCCTTCTTCAGCACCATCTTAATGCCGTTGACGGTCAGGCTGTCGCCGTCGCAGCCGATCTCCACGGTGCTGCC